>NC_052346.1:4772214-5072214 GCF_016432855.1 Salvelinus namaycush
AGTACCGAACAGCTCACATTATTTAAAGTGGAATGTAGTTGTATTTATTTCTAGTCCTGTACTTCTAGAAAGTCCTCCTCTGTCCTCATCTTAATAAAACGGCTAAGATTACAATCCGTTAGCATGTATGGACTACTTAATGACTCTGTAAGCAGCAGAATGATACATTTCACTTGCAGCAGCTCTACGGAGACAGAATCAGTTGAAAATTCCCAGAGTTCTCCCCCTCTGTCAGTTAGTTATCTTGTTTGTTCTGTGGGCCAAGCTACACAGCATGGAAAAGGCCCCACAGAAAGAACAGACTGTTTAACGTTCTTCCCACTGCCCAGCACTTGAACACATAACAGCAGTTACGCAACAGCTCTCCTGCTCTGGCCCCCCCAAAGAGTCAAGATCATCTCCGCCTGTGTGCCGGTGTGGTTGACACACACTTTCCGCCATTTCTTTTCATACTCTATAAAATTATAAAAATGTATGGATGAATATTCCTACAGGACTATGACAATGGAGACTCCCAGCTGGATTCCGCTGAGTTCCTTAAGTTCCTCCAGCACAACGACACAGCCATCAACATTACCTCATATGCTGACGAGGAGAACAACCGCCTGCTCAGGTGAGCCCCGACCACTGGCCAAGGGTCAGTAGCGCACAGCTGTCAATCATGACAGGTGTAATGCATTCTAAAGGCATTGATGATGCATTGTAAGTCATGCGCAAGCATGACCCGATTATAATGTCTTATAATCATGTCACAATGATGCATTCACTTCAAGTAGTAGCAACGTCATGATTGTTTATCTCTCAACATATTGGTATCTCGGTAATGTGGGTTTCTGTGTTGAATAAGAGTGCTTACTTAAAAGACTAACGACTGTACCTGGCAACCATTTGTTTTCAATTGCTGCTTGAAGAGAAGAGAAGCTATCTCCACCAACACATTATCATATTATAAATGGGGCTCAGCACTTAATGAGCTCCCTAAGCAAATTAGCAGGGTTTTAATTTCCAGCGCCAAATCAGGAACTTAACTTCAAAATAAGTTAAATAGCCATTTTCTGGGACTAACACTAATTTAATTGTGTTGGAGCAATTGAAAGCAATGACAAGGCCATGATGAAGCTACTGCTTGCACTGCTAATAGGTATTTGGTTGAGTTCTTTCAGTGAATCGGTTATTGCCATATTGATATAAAACTACCGTATACAGAAGCAATGGCAACCTGTATAATACATCAATATATGCTATTCAAATTCTGTGGAATTCAGTTGTTCACTTCTTGCCCTTATCAAAGTTTTCTAACTCTGATGTTGAACTGTTCAGTTGTTAGTGTCTATTCACCCTGCTGCACCTTTGCAGCCATGGTGAGTGTGCTGTAGATTACTACAGTTGTGACTGTATGGAATCATCAAATAATGTAATTGATAAGACTAGGATGAGGGATGTAGATTTGTTATATCACAGTTGTTTACATGGTGACCTCGAGACGGTGTACAGGGGCAGGGGGATGGGCGATTTGGGAGGGGGGGCTGAAAGTGCTGTTTTGGCAGTTCTGCTATGGTGAGGCGGCTTGTTTTGATGGGAAGTGGTGGTGGGTGTGGGTGGCAATGGGGCTGGGGCTCAGTGGCACCACACTGGCTGCACCACACCCTCTCCCATGCGGGCGCAGAGAGCGACACAGGGATTTGGGCAGTATCAACTCTCATTCATGTGTGGAATCTTCCTCCCAATTTGTGTCGGCTGGCTATCTGGGGTCATCTGTGAGATAGACCAGAGTTAAAGGGCAACTGGACTGGCATTAGGCCCAGTCTAAGGAACATTGAGGAACATTTACAGTGCATTCGGAAAGTAGTCAGACCTCTTCCCTTTTTCCACATTTTGTTATGTTACAACCTTATTCTAAAATGGATTAAATTCATTTTTTCCCTCATCAATCTACACATAATGACAAAGCAAAAACAGGTTTTAAAAAATGTTTGCAAATGTATTACAAATAAAAAACAGAAATACCTTCGAACGGGGTATGGTAGGAGGTGCCAGGCACACCGGTTTGTGTCAAGAACTGCAACGCTGCTGGGGTTTTCAACGTTCTACAGTTTCCCGCGTGTATCAAGAATGGTCCACCACCCAAAAGACATCCAGCCAACTAGACACAACTGTGGGAAGTATTGGAGTCAACATGGGCCAGCAACCATGTGGAATGCATTTGACACCTTGTAGAGTCTATTCCCCGACGAATTGAGGCTGTTCTGAGGGCAAAAGGGGGTGGGGTGCAACTCAATAATGTTTTGTCAACTCAGTGTATATACATTAGCTCCAGTGAAATGGTAGTAACAGTAGTCTGTTTTACTGTATTTTCCTCCTGTGTCTTATTGGTCCTATTGTTCATGACCCCACCTCTCCTGTTGGTGTCTAGGAGCCTGTGTGTGGATGCCCTCATCGAGCTCTCAGATGAGAACACGGACTGGAAGTTGAGCTTCGATGAGTTCCTAAACTGCTTCAAGCCTGGCTTCAACCCACCAGAGAGAAGTAAGACTTACACCATATACAGTATCTTCCTGTTATGTGTTTTTTTATGTCCCATGTTCAATCCCTACGTTTTAAAAAATGTGATTTGATTATTAGACCATTTTAAAAACACATTTTTAAAAAGACACGTTCATAAATGAAATACTGTTACCAAAGAAAATATAGATGAAGATGTCCAGAAACTGCTTCTCCAAAAAAGATCCCCGATTACGCTTGTAGGCAATGTCATGGCAACGTTAGCTATCTATGGTTATGCGCAGAAACACGTCATCGGGTCTATAGGTTGTGCCTATAGATTGAATGTCACGCCTGCTCCCGCTCTCAGGCTGCCCAGCGGTACGCACTCCTGCCACCATCATTACGCACACCTGCTTCCCTCGTCACGCGTCTCAGCGATCATTTGGACTCACCTGGACTCAATCACCTGCTCTCATTACCTCCCCTATATCTGTCTGTTCACCAGCTCTGTTCCCCGCTTCAGCATATTGTCGTCATGGTGTTTTGTTCCCCCCGTTCTGACGCTGTTCCTGTCCTGTTCCATGTCCGTTCATTAAATTGTTAGGTTCTAATCTTCAGAGTAAAAACTCTACGGACACTATGAAAGCTTAACCAAGTTTATTCTTCCCAGAGGATCAATACAGCTGCATCAGGCGACCACGTATTCACACGAGCACTGATATTTAACTATGAGTCTCCTCCTACACATCTGAACAGCCAATGCACCTCTGTTGCTAGACAGAACCTTAGTGATATCTGTTCTTCCTCACTTCATCTGACCTGACCTCTGCCCCAAAGTGATCACTCCTCCCCAACTCATGGCTGTCATGGTGACTGGTACCAGACTGTGTCTCTTCTCCTCCCAGAGGATCCCTCCCATAGGATCCCTGATGGCTAACAATAACATATCCTGACATAATGTAAACGTTATAGATTACTCTCTTTTCCTCAGTGACATGAATAAGTATATTTCCTATTCTCAGAACCCAACAAAATGTTAAACTCCCTGTACCTGCTTCTCGTCATCAGCGTCGGTTCTTACATTTAAAGAACATTTACAAATAAGGAAGAATTTTCACTTCTCCTACTGATTTCCCAAAACCCGGTCTGGTCCGTTGAGACTGCTTCGCACGGCGCTCCCGAAAATATTGGCCACTTTGATCTCTGGGTTTGAAAACTCTGTGCTGTGACTGATCAACATGTAATTTCCTGTGATGTCCATTGACTTCCTGTTATCTGCTTCCTGTAGAGTGTGCCCTGGAGGATGAGACCTATGAGGACGGGGCAGAGACTCAGGTGGAGTGTAACCGCTGTGTCTGTGCCTGTGGGAACTGGGTCTGCACAGCTGTGACCTGTGAAGGTGAGACTAGCTGTCTCACACCTTATAGTAGGACCTTACTTATCTGGGTCATAGTGTGAGGGGATTGTGCGCTAAGATGAATTATGTTCTTTCTCTCTCCCTCTCTCTATTTATGTCTGTCTCTTCCCTCGTGTTATCTCTCTCTTTGGTACTCTCTCTCTCTCTCTGTCCGTATTGGCTTGTATCTCGCTTCCTCTGTCCCCCCCTCCTCTCTACCTTTCTCTCTCGCTTTTCTCTCTCTTTTTCTCTCTCTCTCTATTTCTCACTCCCTCCCTCCCTCCCTGCAGGCACAGATAAGGTGCCTGCTGTGGAGAAGACTGAAGGTGCTGACCAGGAGATGACAGAGGAGGAGTGGACACGGCGAGTGGCTGAGCTCAACAAACATCAGGTTAGTCTGGAACCATGAGTAGCACATTACGTTTCACTGCTACTTGTTAAAGGGGCAATCTGCAGTTGCTACATACATTTCTGGACTTATAAATAATGATATGTACCCATTGATTCTGTCAGGGTTGTGTACGGCGAAGTAGCAGAGTCAAATGCAGGACACAGGTGTTTGAGCGAAACACAAAACGTTTACTCAAAAATCACAGCAAAATTCCACAAAGGGAATAATTACAAAACATCATAAGAAATAACAACAACCACTAACGTAACAAACAATCACGGACAAAACAGAAATGAAAGCCAGAGGGTTAAATAGGGAACATAATAGGGGAATTGAAACCAGGTGTGTAATTATGCAGACAAAACAAAACGAAACAGAAAAATGGATCGGTGGTGACTAGAAAGCCGGTGACGTCGACCGCCGAACACCACCCGAACAAGGAGAAGGGCCGACTTCGGTGGAAGTCGTGACAGTACCCCCCCCTTGACGCGCGGCTCCAGCAGCGCGACGACACCGGCCTCGAGGACGACCCGGAGGGCGAGGTGCAGGGCGATCTGGGTGGAGACGGTGAAACTCCTGTAACATAGATGGATCTAGAATGTCCTCCACCGGTACCCAGCATCTCTCCTCCGGACCGTACCCCTCCCACTCCACGAGGTACTGAAGGCCCCTCGCCCGACGCCTAAAATCCATGATGGCTCTTACGCTATACGCCGGGACCCCCTCGATGTCAAGAGGGGGCGGAGGAACCTCCCGCACCTCAGACTGCTGGAGCGGACCAGCCACCACCGGCCTGAGGAGAGACACATGGAACGAGGGGTTAATACGGTAATCAGGGGGAAGTTGTAACCTATAACAAACCTCGTTCAATCTCCTCAGGACTTTAAATGGCCCCACAAACCGCGGACCCAGTTTCCGGCAGGGCAGGTGAAGGGGTAGGTTTCGGGTCGAGAGCCAGACCCGATCCCCCGGTGCATACACCGGAGCCTCACTGCGGTGGCGGTCGGCACTCGCCTTTTGTCTCCTGATGGCACGTTGTAGCCGTACGTGGGCAGCGTTCCAAGTCTCCTCTGAGTGCCGAAACCATTCATCCACCGCAGGAGCCTCAATCTGGCTCTGATGCCATGGTGCCAGGACCGGCTGGTAACCTAGCACACACTGAAAAGGTGATAGGTTGGTAGAGGAGTGGCGGAGGGAGTTTTGGGCCATCTCGGCCCAGGGGATGTAAGCTGCCCACTCCCCCGGCCGGTCCTGGCAATAGGACCTCAGAAACCTACCCACATCCTGGTTTACTCTTTCCACCTGCCCGTTGCTCTCGGGGTGGAAACCTGAGGTAAGGCTGACCGAGATCCCCAGGCGTTCCATAAACGCCCTCCAGACTCTAGACGTAAATTGGGGACCCCGATCAGAAACTATATCCTCAGGCACCCCGTAGTGCCGGAATACATGGGTGAACAGAGCCTCCGCAGTTTGTAGAGCCGTAGGGAGACCGGGCAAAGGAAGGAGACGGCAGGACTTAGAAAACCGATCCACAACGACCAGGATCGTGGTGTTACCCCGCGACGGGGGAAGATCCGTCACGAAATCCACCGATAGGTGTGACCATGGTCGCTGTGGAACGGGAAGGGGTTGTAATTTCCCTCTGGGCAGATGTCTAGGTGCCTTGCACTGTGCACATACCGAACAGGAGGAAACATAAACCCGCACGTCCTTTGCTAAAGTGGGCCACCAGTACTTCCCAGAAAGGCAGCGCACCGTCCGACCGATACCAGGATGACCAGAGGAGGGTGACGTATGAGCCCAACAGATCAAACGATCGCGGACATCAAACGGAACGTACAGACGCCCAGCTGGACAGTCATGTGGAATTGACTCTGTACGTGACGCCCGTTCGATGTCCGCGTCCACCTCCCACACCACCGGTGCCACCAGGCGAGAGGCTGTAATTATGGGAGTGGGATCTGTGGACCTCTCCTCTGTATCATACAGCCGGGACAGTGCATCTGCCTTAACGTTCTGGGAACCTGGTTTGTAGGTAAGGGTGAAATCAAAACGGGTGAAAAACATGGCCCACCTTGCCTGGCGAGGGTTCATTCTCCTCGCTGCCCGTATGTACTCCAGATTGCGGTGGTCAGTCCAAATGAGAAAAGGGTGTCTAGCCCCCTCAAGCCAGTGTCTCCACGCTTTCAGAGCCATGACAACAGCCAGCAACTCCCGGTCCCCCACATCATAGTTTCGCTCCGCCGGGCTGAGCTTCTTCGAAAAGAATGCACAGGGGCGGAGCTTTAGTGGCGTACCCGAACGCTGAGACAGCACAGCCCCTATCCCCGCCTCGGACGCGTCCACCTCAACTATGAATGCTAAGGAAGGATCAGGATGCGCCAGAACTGGAGCCGAGGTAAACAGAGCCTTCAGGTGACCAAAAGCCCTGTCCGCCACAACTGTCCACTGCAGTCGCACCGGTCCTCCCTTCAGCAGTGAGGTAATGGGAGCCGCTACCTGACCAAAACCCCGGATAAATCTCCGGTAGTAGTTGGCAAACCCTAAAAACCGCTGCACCTCCTTTACCGTGGTTGGAGTCGGCCAATTACACACGGCTGAAATGCGGTCATTCTCCATCTCTACCCCTGAAGCTGAAAAGCGGTACCCTAGGAAGGAGATGGATCGTTGGAAGAACAGACATTTCTCAGCCTTGACGTACAGGTCATGCTCCAACAGTCGACCAAGCACCCTACGCACCAGGGACACATGCTCGGCGCGTGTAGCGGAGTATATTAGAATGTCATCTATATACACCACTACACCCTGCCCGTGCAGGTCCCTGAAGATCTCATCCACAAATGATTGGAAGACTGATGGAGCATTCATTAACCTGTACGGCATGACGAGGTACTCATAATGCCCAGAAGTGGTGCTAAATGCTGTCTTCCACTCATCTCCCCCCTTAATACGCACCAGGTTGTAAGCGCTCCTGAGGTCCAATTTTGTGAAGAAGCGCGCCCCGTGTAATGACTCGGTCATACTGGCTATGAGTGGTAGCGGGTAACTGTATTTTACCGTGATCTTATTTAATCCTCGATAATCAATACACGGGCGCAAACCTCCATCCTTCTTCTTCACAAAAAAGAAACTCGAGGAGACAGGTGAGATGGAAGGCCGAATGTATCCCTGTCCCAGAGATTCGGTGACATATGTCTCCATAGCCACCGTCTCCTCCTGTGACAGAGGATACACATGACTCCTGGGAAGTGTAGCGTCTACCAAGAGATCTATCGCACAATCCCCCGGTCGATGGGGTGGTAATTGAGTCGCCTTCTTCTTACAGAAGGCGAGTGCCAAATCGGCATATTCGGGAGGAATGTGCATGTTGGAAACCTGGTTTGGACTTTCCACCGTAGTGGCACCTAAGGAAACACCTGCACATCTACCTGAACACTGACAGGACCATCCCTTGAGAGTCCTCTGTTGCCACGAAATAATCGGATCATGAGAGGCCAACCAGGGAAGACCCAACACAACAGGAAACGCAGGAGAGTCGATCAAAAAGAGACTAATTCTCTCCTCGTGATCCCCCCGCGTTCTCATAGCAATGGGCGCTGTGACCTCCCCAATCAGCCCCGACCCCAAAGGACGACTATCTAAGGCATGTACAGGGAAGGGAACATCAACAGGAATAATAGGGATCCCTAATCTATGTGCTAAAGAGCGATCAATAAAGTTCCCAGCTGCGCCTGAATCTACTAGCGCCTTATGCTGGGGATGTGAGGAAAACTCAGGAAATTCTATATGTAACCACATGTGCGCAACAGAAGACTCTGGGTGAGTTATGTGCCTACTCACCGGAGATGACCCATCAGTGCTCCGCCTGCTACCTCGACTTCCAGGAGAAACACCCCAGCACCGGACAGCAGTGTGTCCTCTGCGTCCACAGTTGGTGCATGGAGTGGTCCTCCCTCCGGTCTCCCTTCTAGCAGCCCCTCCTAACTCCATCGGTGTAGGATCCAAGGGGCTGGGTAATGGAACGGGCGGACCCTGATCTGGACGTCCGCGGGAGGCCAACAGGTTATCCAGCCGGATAGATAAATCCACCAGCTGGTCCAGGTTAAGAGTGGTGTCCCTGCAGGCTAACTCCCTACGAACGTCCTCTCGTAGACTACACCTGTAGTGATCGATCAGGGCCCGCTCATTCCATCCCGCACCAGCGGCCAGAGTACGGAAGTCCAGGGCGAAATCTTGAGCGCTCCTCATCCCCTGTCTGAGATGGAACAAACGCTCTCCCGCCGCTCTCCCTTCAGGTGGATGATCAAAGACCGCCCGGAAGCGGCGAGAGAAGTCATCATAGTCATCCAGGGTTTGACCCTCTCTTCCCCAGATGGCGTTGGCCCACTCCAGGGCCTTACCAGTCAGACAGGAGATGAGGGTGCCCACTCTCTCTCGTCCTGAAGGGGTCGGATGAACAGTTGCCAGGTATAACTCCAACTGTAGGAGGAACCCCTGACACCCGGCTGCTGTACCGTCACACGCTCCTGGGAGCGAGAGCCGAATCCCACTGGGTCCTGACGATGGAGGGATGACCGGTGGAGTAGGGAGAGGCGCGGGTGGGGGTGATGGGGTATGATTTACCGGGAGACCTCCTCTCTCCCATCGGTCCATTGTCTGCAGCACGCGATCCATGGCGGTCCCTAAACTGTGTAACATGGTCGCGTGCTGTTGAACTTGCCCCTCGACTGGGAGAGAGGGGCTGGCTGCGCCTGCTGACTCCATTTGAAGTTTGGGTCCGTGATTCTGTCAGGGTTGTGTACGGCGAAGTAGCAGAGTCAAATGCAGGACACAGGTGTTTGAGCGAAACACAAAACGTTTACTCAAAAATCACAGCAAAATTCCACAAAGGGAATAATTACAAAACATCATAAGAAATAACAACAACCACTAACGTAACAAACAATCACGGACAAAACAGAAATGAAAGCCAGAGGGTTAAATAGGGAACATAATAGGGGAATTGAAACCAGGTGTGTAATTATGCAGACAAAACAAAACGAAACAGAAAAATGGATCGGTGGTGACTAGAAAGCCGGTGACGTCGACCGCCGAACACCACCCGAACAAGGAGAAGGGCCGACTTCGGCGGAAGTCGTGACAGATTCTTAAAGAGTATAATTTGTAAATGCATCACGAGCTTAGTTCAACTGTCACACTCCATCCGGACCCAAAATGTAAGCTTGTTTAACTCCTATGTTTGTAATCAAAGTAAATGTAAACAACATTGTGTAGCCTCAAAACATGGTTAAACTATAATTCGGATATAATGGATGGTCAGTCCTTACATCCATAGCTCTGTCTATTGAAATTGAGAGTGGTTACAGTACATTTCTCCAGCCCATCCCTCAGCTTTTAATCAAAAGTGTTATTGTTTCAATTGTGTATTGCCCCTTTAAGTAACAGTATAGGTCAATGAGGCTGTGTACTTATACAACACACACACCTGTACTTAGAACTTTATGAGGCAATTACTGTAATAATCAGAGCCTATATTTGGCTAAGTTTACATGCCCATGCTTCTAGGTATGTCTCACTTTTTGGCTGCGTCTTTACTGTACATCAGACCTGGGTTTTGCTTTCTTTTTAATACTAGGCACATTTGATTGAGCCTGCCTGGGGTGCCAGATGGGCGGCGTTTGCACATTTGGGACTATTCCATTGGTTCCATTGTGTCAGGCAAGCTCAATCAAGAGCAGCTAATGCATTTTAAACGATATGAACCCATGCTGTATACACTGTGTATCATAAGGGTACGTGCACTACAGTAGCCAATACTCTTGTTCCTTTAACTCCTGTTAGGAAACTGTGGAGAAGATGAAAGTGAGCACTAAGGACATTTAAGAGAGAGAGCGAGAGAGAGAGAGAGCCCTCTTTCAGTCCCACCATCAACAATCACTATCTGGCTGAAGCTTTGGAGCTTGTACTGTTGCTAAAAGAAATGCATCACTATTGTTTTTAGTTTTTATATTTTAAAATGTTAATTATTATGATTTTTTTTTTAACTGTACCAATGTCTATTATAATACTATTGTGTAGAGGGGAGACTAGTTGAATTGTGTGTACTGTACCTACAATCACAGTACTGTTATCCTATTTGAGTAACACTCCGCAGCCTTGGTAAGAATCCCTGTCACCTAGTGGTGGGTTAATATTTCTATTCATTTGAGTTAATGTGTTGTTTTTGTTGTCTGTCAAGTCAAACGAGCTCATCTGTAGAAAAGAGAAGAGTGTGTGAATTGGACATATAAAGAAAGCACACGTTGTACGAACTACTGTGAGAAGAAAATGACTTCACAGTGGCCACGTCACAGAGGATTGAGATGAGCAATCCAGCGAGAAAGCATAATCCGATGCTTTGACCTTACAGGGTGCTCTTCCAGACACCTGGGTATTTTATAGGGCCAGTAAATCACATGAAGGGTGAACACATGGCTGAGTTGTAAATGTACCTGAATACCATTGTAAATCCATCAACAGACTGATTACACTTGCCTGGCAGTGTTACTGCTCATATCGTATCTGTAATATATACAGTAAAACCCAACGACCCATAACATCTGACGGTGCCAGGGTTCAATCTGTTAGGAAAAGGACAATTAAGAAAGTCCGCACTCAGTCTTAGACAAGAACATGTATACCATCTCTATTTTCTTGTCTATGCACCAACAATATGACAAGAATCTATGATTAGATGTGTGCCGGGTTTCCTGCTTTTTCAAGGTAAAGTGAGGATGCTAGGGTTCAATCTGTAGGCTGCATGTCTATACTGATGAGGTAACGTTGTCCCATCTATTTACAAATGTCTTTTCTATCATGGGGTTGTAGAGTTATTACTCCATAACATGAATCGAATGCCAAAGCACGAGCCTGGATACTGATTTGGATTGTGAAGTGAAACTGAAGAATTCAGTATGGATCCAGGCTACCGAAACACATAGATGGTGCTTGTTTGAATCACTGTCCTGACAGTACTGTATTGCTAGGAGAGTTCGTGATAACGTTTGTGTCTCCTTCTCAAACCCAGCAATAAAGTTGATCAATTCTAGAATGTTCGGGGGGAAATATTTCAAGGATGCCACAGATGTGAACGAACTAGAAAAATATGTTGATGTAGTGGATGAAATGTAATTGTGGATTTGTAATGTACAGGATAATAGTACTTGATAACACAAGTACTCCAGTGCTATGGGTCACTCTTACTAATTTCAAACACACGATTGTGTGGTCCGTCTGAGACAAACATCATCTGTGCATGCTTTGCCAACAGTACTGCAATTCATTTGATCGTTGATGTTTCGTTTGGAAGCTGATGCATGTCGGTCTCTCGGGATATAGGTGCTTGGATTGGACAACTTTGTTCGGCACAAGGATTGGGAAAAACTGCCAAAACAGCTTCTACAAAACATTTTTGATGGCATAACTGAAACCAAAGTTCAAATGCAAGATACCTGAAGTACATTATGTGCAGTACCTTTTAGAAAGTAAGTGCCTTACATTTTCACTGAGACCTAGGGGATGTCTGTCACTATGAAACCATGCCAAATGTATGGTCGAATTGAAGTTGGTAGCCTGTGTTTCTTTTGTTTGCTATGTGTTATTGTCTCACTTTTAGAATAATACCAGCTCACTATGTTCGCTGTTACAGGATACTTTTAATTAAACATTAACTCCCTGTTGATTTTTAAGACTACTGTACTGTCAAACAGGTATGCAAGCTTTATACATGTCAATAAATACATTTAATAGATGTACTGGAATGGTTATGCACATTTTTATTGATACACTTTTGATTGAATGTGTGTGTACTGGGTGTGGTATATGGCCAATATACCACGGCTAAGTGCTGTTCTTATACACGGCGCAACGCAGAGGGCCTGGATTCAGCCCTTAGCCGTGGTATACTGGCCATATACCACAAACCCCCGAGGTGCCTTATTGCTATTATAAACTGGTTACAAAGTAATAAGAACAGTAAAAAATAAATGTTTTGTCATACCCGTTGTATACGGTCTCATACACCACGGCTTATAATGGTCATTATATCATTTCACATGTATTTTATGATTTCACATGTCTCCAGACCTTTGTGACATAAGGTCTACCACTAAAACTATTAGGGCATATTACAAACTATTAGATATGGTTCCTCGTCGGCTAATAGAAACGAGAGCTGGGGTTTCCAATTGCAAAGTTAATTGACCATGTATTTCAGTGTGAAAACAGATAACTGTTTACAAAGCATCCACACACGCGCAAACTTGATTTCTGGACATAGAGACGTTCTGTGGCATCAGAGCAGGCAGGCATGCATGCACGGGTTAATTTCAACTGGGGGCGGAGAATCTAAAGCTTGACCAGCCTTGAAACACCGACGACATGTGAATTTGATGCCAATGTGACAGCTGTGCGTGTACGGTCTGTGGTGTGACTGCGGTCTGTATTTAATGGACATTTATTTGCAGATTAGCAGAATGCGTAGAGAGGCTTTATACGGTCGTGACCAGTGCTGAAAGAACTTAGACTTTCTAAAATAACATTTAATTCATTCATATGTTTGAACTAGCTGGATAGCAATTGGTATTGAATATGGAGCTGTTTGCAACAGTTGATCAGGGGGGTTGCATTTTGGACATGTCCCATCTGAATCTGGAGAGCTTAAATTTGGACACTGTCGGTGACGAACGGAGGAGAGTGACCCAACAACTCTACCTGTATAACAACCGACTGACAGTGTTTCCCGCTTCGGTATGTCTATTCTCCAAATTGGAAGTTCTGGATATAAGCAACAATGGATTAACGGTTCTTTGTGAGGACATTCAACGTTTGTCAAACCTCAAAACACTCATAGCCAAGAACAACCGTTTGAACGAATTTTCGTTCCCAAAGGAATTTGGGTCCATGCAGATAGACACATTGAACTTCAGTGGGAACATATTTGAAGAGGTGCCCATTCAGTTTCTAAAACTCCAGCGATTAAAATATCTGTCTCTTGGGGGTAACAGACTCAAAGCTATCCCCGCAGAGATAGAAAATGTTACCAGGTAAGACTACTGATACATTATAGCGGCAATAGAGTTTTAACAATGTAGGCTAACGGTATTTGTTACAATGCAACTAACTACCTACACCATAGTACCCCATTTAACGTTAATTACCATTACCATGCAATCATAGGTTTTATAGGCACTTAATATAAAAGGGGACTTTTAACAAACAACTATCTACGCATGACGAAGTGAGGTTGTTGAAATTTAGATGAGCTTTAATCTTTTAAGCTTCTGAGCTTATACACTCTTTGCTTCTAATAACGTAACGTTGGGACACTCAAATGTGAATAAAGAAATCGACACATCAAGATTACGTTGCCCTTATCATATATGTTTGAGTCATTTAGCATACACTCTTATTCAGAACGACTCATAGGATGATTGGGAGTCCCATATGGCGGCGCACAATTGGCCCAGCGTCGTCCGGGTTTGGCTGTCATTGCAAATAAGCATTTGTTCTTAACTGGTTTGCCTAGTTAAATAAGGGTTAAATACAAATAAAAAATAGGAGCCATTAGGGTTGAGTGCCTTGTTCAAGGACTCATCGACAGATTGTTCACATAGGTCAGGGATTCGAACCTGCCACTTACTAGCCCATCACTCTTAATCGCTAGGCTACCTGCGCCTTACCTGATAATAGCATGCCCATAATAACCATTATGTAATAGTAGGCTAGAATATTAAGCTCTGTTGCTGTCCTAATGAAATGCCTGGGGCTGCAGAAGTACAGCGGTAATTTCAAGGAATTTCAGGAACTAGATGGTGGTGGTTAAGATAACGGGCAAATAAGTTTGCATAAAATCAATGCTGTTGCTGTATTCAGCTAGATAGGTTCCACGTGAGCATGTGGTTCCTGATTATGTCCTGCATGATGGTACAGGAGCCCATAGTGTCCATCTTGGTGCTGCATTGACACAAATCTTTGGAATCAGCTCGTCAGTGTAGCTTAGCCTGTCTGCCTGGCTGTGTGCCATGTTACAAAACAAGGTCATTTGACAAATTGCCTGGCCACAGTGGGGGACTGGCACTGTGAGAGAGGAAAATGGGGGGTTTAGGATTTGGAACAGAGTGGAGAACAAGTTATAGAATAAAGATAAGATGAAAAGGTCCATTGGACACCCCCCAAAAGCCTACAGCCGTTTCAGACTGTATTGTAGCTAAGTTAGCGGCTGTGCTATGCATCATAAGGCCTCCCCTCTTGACGTTTCTCTCATAGGATCTCTCGTTCTCTCTCTCTCTCAATCTCTTTCTAAAAGGAGAAGACGTTTTACAATCAGAGTTCTTTTACAATCATCTCTTCTCTTCATTCTGTATCTCTTCCGTTGACATAAATTGTCAAACACTGGAGTTAAATTCTTAACTAACTCTCCCTCTATCTCCTCTGTTTTTCTGCTGTTGTCAGCTTTATCAGAGAAAGTTGGCAGGTGTTCGTTCTGCAGGTGTTCAAGAGTTTAGTATGTGTGTAAACTTATCACAGCGGTTCTCCAAAAACAAACAGACCACTCAGTCCAATCTTTGAACCCTGGAATTTCAACATCTTCTGGATTTAGACAACTGTTTGGCTATTCTTGACCTTTGAACATTGTGCATTATATAATCCACATAATAATTCACATTTCCTGTTGCTGCGGGATTATTTTTATGCTGTAGAAAACTGGTTCAAATTAAGATACTACATCTGTATGTTAATTTAGCAATGTTCCCTGTCATTCCAAGCGTGAAGAAAACATATTTTTTTTCTCTGATCTGATGCAGTCTGGAGATGCTTTATTTGGGTGGGAACCTCATCACCTCCATCCCACCAGAGCTGGCCAGCCTTCGCGGTCTCAGATACTTGGTCCTTTGTGACAACCGGATACAAAGTGTACCCCCCCAACTCACCAGGTGAGGGCCATCCCATAAGAGAAACACTGACTTTACATAATTTATTAATTTGACTGACAGTTTTTTTTTTTTTTTTACTTGGGTCTCCTGTGTGTCATAAGACTGTGTTAGCCTGCTGAGCTAAAGCCATGATTCACTGTCATGTCTGAATATGTCTGTTTGTAGACTCTACTCCCTGCGCTGCCTCAGTCTCCATAACAACCTACTCACCTACCTACCGCGTGAGATCCTCAGCCTGGTGCACCTGCAGGAGCTCAGTCTCCGTGGCAACCCCCTGGTGGTCCGCTTCATCAAGGACATGACTTACGACCCTCCCTCCCTGTTGGAGCTGGCCGGACGGACCATCAAGTCCTGCAACCTGCCCTACCCCCCCAATTACCTGCCTGGAAACCTGGTGCACTACCTGGACCTGGCCAGCAAGTGTCCCAACCCTAAATGTACTGGTAAGTGGAGGAGAGGGGACAGGTTTAGGTTACATACTTATGTACTAGTATTTGTGAGTGGATCAGAGAAGGCTCGTCCAGGGAGGAAGAGGAGGCTGGTCCTCCTCAATAATTTGAGGGAAATTTCAAATAAAACATATTCAAAAATCCTGTTTGAAAATAAATCAAACCTTGAGATATTTGTATTGCTCTCATATTGTTGTGCTACTTGTCTTCTTCCTCTCAGGTGTGTACTTTGACTCGTGTGTGAGGCACATCAAGTTTGTGGACTTCTGCGGGAAGTATCGGCTACCCTTCATGCACTACCTGTGCTCCCCAGAATGCACCTCTCCCTGCAGCTCCAACCCGCAGAGCGACGCTGAGTCGGAGGACGAGAAGTGCGTGTCGGCCAACAGGCTGCAGAGAGTGCTTCTGGGATAGAGGAAAGTGGAAAGTGAAAGGACCTCGAGTTCACTGACACACATACTGGATGATGGACAGTTTCCTTGACTCCCAACTGACCTGACTAACCCAACTTCTCCTATGCCATACACGATAAACACCGACACTGAGCTGTTCACCTACAACTTTCAACATGAGATGTAGAACTCCTCAAGGACTGATTGTAACGTATATTAACCACAGTTTATAATTGATTTTTTTTCGAGCCGTAGTGTTTTAAACATCTAACTGAAGCTTATGGAGGACTGATTTTGTTGTACTCATCAAATGTATTTTCATGTAGATCCTCAGTTTGTAGTTTGTGTTAACATGAAGGGATGAATGAATTGTATGTAAAATTGATTTTCTTTACAATATAGATTCAGAAACGCAGAATGTGTTCCATGCTTTTTTTTAATCACCTCTTCTTAACAGTTACCCTTTAATCGTCATACTTCTGTTGACACTTTGGCTGCTCGCACATGCAGTCCTAATATAGAGTAGTCTCTGTCGCCTGTAGCATTTACACACCTTCCCTTCCCATTAATGCCTTCCCTTATCTCACAAAACAACATTTTGTGTTGTTACAAACCAAGGGGAAAGTTGTGTATGTTAATGTGATGATCTCTTGCTCAAAGAGACTAATCCAGAGCTTGTACTGTGAATTAAATGTTTTACATTGGTTTGATTATTTTAAATAAAAAATGTATTTGAATAAATTTTGAAATGAATATCTATATATTATATCTGTTTATTTTATACATACAGTATATAATTGACACGAGTACTCTTCTGTTAACTGGATACATAAGATAATGCTGTTTTTTAAAACTAATTTGTTATTGAACCTTTATTTAACTAAGCAAGTCAAATTCTTATTTACAATGATGGCCTACCAAAAGGCAAAAGGCAAAAGGCCTCCTGCGGGGACGGGGGCTGGGATTAAAAAATAAATCAAATAAAATACAGGACAAAACACACATCAAGACAGGAGAGACAACACAACACTACATAAAGCGAGGCCTATGACAACAACATAGCAAGGCAGCAACACATGGCAACACAGCATGGTAGCAACACAACATGGTAGCAGCACAAAACAGGGTACAAACATTATTGGTCACAGACAACAGCACAAAGGGCAAGAAGGTAGAGACAACAATACATCACGCAAAGCAGCCACAACTGTCAGTAAAAGTGTCCATGAATGAGTCTTTGAATGAAGAGATTGAGATAAAACTGTTCAGTTTGAGTGTTTGTTGCAGCTCGTTCCAGTCGCTAGCTGCAGCGAACTGAAAAGACGAGCGACCCAGGGATGTGTGTACTTTGGGGACCTTTAACAGAATGTGACTGGCAGAACGGGTGTTTTATGTGGAGGATGAGGGCTGCAGTAGATACCTCAGATAGGGGGAAGTGGGGCCTAAGAGGGTTTTATATATAAGCATCAACCAGTGGGTCTTGCGACGGGTATACAGAGATGACCAGTTTATAGAAGAGTATAGAGTGCAGTGATGTGTCCTATAAAAGAGCATTGGTGGCAAATCTGATGGCCGAATGGTAAAGAACATCTAGCCGCATCTAGCTGTTACCCGGGGCAATAATTGTGGCAATAATCATTCCAATGTGAAGAATTTAGCATGTTGATAATAAAGTGTAATACTGCACGATATTGTTTTTGTTCCATTTTATTATATTTCTGTGTCCGGGCTGCGTTAAAGTTGGCCCTCAGGCAACAAAGCAGGCCCAAACCATAATGCCACCGCCTCCATGCTTTACGGTTGGTATGAGGTTCTTCTGTTCAAAGGCAGTGTTTCTTTTCGGCAAAGATGGCGTCTGGCATTGCGGCCAAACAACTCCACCTTTGACTCATCTGTCCAGAGCACATTGTTCCAATAGTCTTGGTCTTTACTCAGGTGTTGTCTGTCAAATGTCAGTCTTGTCTTGATATTATTTTTTGAGAGCAGAGGCTTCTTCCTTCCTGACCACCCATGTAGGCCAAGTTTGTGTTTGTGTCTCTTTCTGACAGTTGACTCATGCACTTTAAAATTGATTGTGGCAAGAGTGGCATGTAGATCCCTTGATGTTACCCTGGGGTTCTTATTGACTTCTATGAGCATCTTTCGGTCAGCTCTTGGGCTGAATTTGGTGGGACGACCTGTCCTAAGTAGATTGCCTGTGGTTTGGAATTTTCTCCATTTGTAGATGATCCGTCGGACAGGGAAATGATGTACTTCGAAATGCTTGGAAATGTATTTGTAACCCCTCCCAGACTCACGGGCATCAATAACTTTTCTTCTGATGGCCTCGGATAGGTATTTTGATCTTTGCATGATGTGTTACCACACACCCATGTGTTTAATACCAAACCAGACCAAGTTTCTAATCTTTACGGAAGGCTGGACCCTCCCAAGGTACTCTCTAATGATTTCTTAATAATTGTCACCGGTTTGGGTGCACCTGATCCTAACTTTAGCCATTTTAGGTGATGGTAAAGGCAGTGGGGGTCCAAATTATTTCTGCAGAAGGAAATTATATTTTTGTTTATTTTAATTGCATAACAAAGTAAATGTTTTTGTGTGTTATTTGTTAAATTGGGTTACCTTTATCAATGAATTTGGTTGCAATTTAGCTCAAAAATCCATGTGTCCAAATACGTAAAAAATACAATAAAAAAATGACCACTTTCCAAAGAGTGTACTTACTTTTCACATTTTTATTTATTACATTTTTTTATTTCACCTTTATTTAACCAGGTAGGCCAGTTGAGAACAAGTTCTCATTTACAACTGCGACCAGGCCAAGATAAAGCAAAGCAGTGTGACAAAAACAACAACACAGAGTTACACATGGGATAAACAAACGTACAGTCAATAACAAAATAGAAAAATCTATATACAGTGTGTGCAAATGTAGAGAGGCAATAAATAGTCCATAGTGGCAAAATAATTACAATTTAGCATGAACACTGGAGTGATAGATGTGCAGATGATGATGTGCAAGTAGAGATACTGGGGTGCAAAAGAGCAAAACAATAACTATACGGGGATGAGGTAGTTGGGTGGGCTATTTACAGATGGGCTGTGTACAGGTGCAATTATTGGTAAGCTGCTCTGACAGCTGATGTTTATAGTTAGTGAGGGAGATATAAGTTTCCAGCTTCAGTGACTTTTGCAATTCGCTCCAGTCATTGGCAGCAGAGAACTGGAAGGAAAGGCGGCCAAAGAAGGTGTTGGCTTTGGGGATGACCAGAGAAATATACCTGCTGGAGCCTGTGCTATGGGTGGGTGTTGCTATGGTGACCAGTGAGCTGAGATAAGTTGGGGCTGTACCTAGCAAAGACTTATAGATGACCTGGAGCCAGTGGGTTTGGCGACGAATATGTAGCGAGGGCCAGCCAACGAGAGCATACAGGTCGCATTGGTGGGTAGTATATGGAGCTTTAGTGACAAAACTGATGGCACTGTGATAGACTACATCCAATTTGCTGAGTAGAGTGTTGGAGGCTATTTTGTAAATGACATCGCCGAAGTCAAGGATCGGTAGGATAGTCAGTTTGACGAGGGTATGTTTGGCAGCATGAGTAAAGGAGGCTTTGTTTGCAAAATAGGAAGCCGATTCTAGATTTAATTTTGGATTGGAGATGCTTAATGTGAGTCTGGAAGGAGAGTTTACTTGTAGTTGTCCACATATTCTAAGTCAGAACCGTCCAGAGTAGTGATGCTAGTCGGGCGGGCGGGTGCGGGCAGCGATCGGTTGAAGAGCATGCATTTAGTTTTACTAGCATTTAAGAGCAGGTGGAGGCCACGGAAGGAGAGTTGTATGGCATTGAAGCTCGTTTGGAGGTTTGTTAACACAGTGTCCAAAGAATTGCCAGATGTATACAGAATGGTGTCGTCTGCGTAGAGGTGGATCAGAGAATCAGCAGCAGCAAGAGCGACATCATTGATATATACAGAGAAAAGAGTCGGCCCGAGAATTGAACCCTGTGGCACCCCCATAGAGACTGCCAAAGGTCCGGACAACAGGCCCTCCGATTTGACACACTGAGCTCTATCTGAGAAGTAGTTGGTGAACCAGGCGAGGCAGTCATTTGAGAAACCAAGGCTATTGAGTCTGCCGATAAGAATGCAGTGATTGACAGAGTCGAAAGCCTTGGCCAGGTCGATGAAGACGGCTGCACAGTACTGTCTTTTATCGATGGCGGTTATGATATCGTTTAGGACCTTGAACATGGCTGAGGTGCACCCATGACCAGCTCGGAAACCAGATTGCATAGTGGAGAAGGTACAGTGGGATTCGAAATGGTCGGTGATCTGTTTGTTAACTTGGCTTTCGAATATTTTAGAAAGGCAGGGCAGGATAGATATAGGTCTGTAACAGTTTGGGTCTAGAGTGTCTCCCCCTTTGAAGAGGGGGATGCCCGCGGCAGCTTTCCAATCTTTAGGGATCTCAGATGATACGAAAGAGAGGTTGAACAGGCTAGTAATAGGGGTTGCAACAATTGTGGCAGATCATTTTAGAAAGGGCTTGGGCAAGTTGCTGCGGGGGGTGCAGAGCTGTTGCCCGGGGTAGGGGTAGCTAGGTGGAAAGCATGGCCAACCGTAGAACAATGCTTATTGAAATTCTCGATTATCATAAATTTATCGGTGGTGACAGTGTTTCCTAGCCTCATTGCAGTGGGCAGCTGGGAGGAGGTGCTCTTATTCTCCATGGACTTTACAGGAATTAGTGCTACAGGATGCATATTTCTTTTTGAATAAGCTAGCCTTTGCTTCCTAACTGACTGTGTACATTGGTTCCTGACTTCCCTGAAAAGCTGTATATCACGGGGGCTATTTGATGCTAATGCAGTACGCCACAGGATGTTTTTGTGCTGGTCAAGGGCAGTCAAGTTAGGAGTGAACCAGGGGCTATATCCGCTCTTAGTTCAATTTTTTTTGAATGGGGCATGCTTATTTAAGATGAGGTAAGGAAAGCACTTTTAAAGAACAACCAGGCATCCTCCACTGACGGGATGAGGCCAATATCCTTCCAGGATACCTGGGCCAGCTTGATTAGAAAGGCCTGCTCGCTGAAGTATTTTAGGGAGCGTTTGACAGGGATGAGGGGTGGTCGTTTGACCGCGGACCCATTACGGAAGCAGGCAATGAGGCAGTGATCGCTGAGATCCTGGTTGAAGACAGCAGAGGTGTATTTGGAGGGCAAGTTGGTCAGGATGATATCTATGATTGTGCCCATGTTTACGGATTTAGGGTTGTACCTGGTAGGTTCCTTGATAATTTGTGTGAGATTGAGGGCATCTATCGTAGATTGTAGGACGGCCAGGGTGTTAAGCATATCCCAGTTTAGGTCACCTAACAGAACGAAGTCTGAAGATAGATGGGGGCAATCGATTCACATATGGTGTCCAGGGCACAGATGGGGGCTGAGGGGGGTCTTTAACAAGCGGCAACAGTGAGATACTTGTTTCTGGAAAGGTGGATTTTTAAAAGTAGAAGCTCAAACAGTTTGGGCACAGACCTGGATAGTATGACAGAACTCTGCAGGCTATCTCTGCAGTAGTTTGCATCTCCGCCCCCTTTGGCAGTGCTATCTTGACGGAAAATGTTGGGGGATGGAAATTTCCGAATTTTGGTGGCTTTCCTAAGCCAGGATTCAGACATGGCTAGGACATCAGGGTTGGGGGAGTGTGCTAAAGCAGTGAATAAAACAAACTTAGGGAGGAGGCTTCTGATGTTAACATGCATGAAACCAAGCCTTTTACGGTTACAGAAGTCAACAAATGAGAGCGCCTGGGGAATAGGTGTAGTACTGGGGCTACAGGGCCTGGGTTAACCTTTACATCACCAGAGGAACAAAGGAGGAGTAGGATAAGGGTACGGCTAAAGGCTATAAGAACTGGTCGTCTAGTGCGTTGTGTGCAGACAAGGGTATGGTAGGATGTGAGTACAGTGGAGGTAAAGCTAGGCATTGAGTGACGTTGAGAGAGGTTGCGTCTCTGGGGGCACCAGTTAAGCCAGGTGAGGTTACCGCATGCGTGAGGGGTGGTACAAAAAAGCTAAGGCATGTTGAGCAGGACTGGGGGCTCTACAGTGAAATAAAACAATAAAAACAATCCGAAACAGCAGTAGACAAGGCATATTGACATTAGAGAGAGGCATAAAGCAATCACAGGTATTGGTCGGGAGAACTAAGACAACAACAGGTAAATGGCGATGAATGGGCACAGTTAGGTACATACAGGACCTGAGTTCAAGGCTGGGGCCAACAGATAAATAAAAAGAGGTACAGTGTTAATGAACAGTCCAGCAGGCATCAGCTGTGTAGCCGAGTGATCATATGGTCCAATGAGCAGCAATAGGTGAGTTAGGGAGCCGTTCGGTAGTCGATACTAGGCGATCGGGAGACACGGCGTTCAACGCAACCAGAAAAACCTGTTGAAACCACATCGGATGATTACGTCGGCAGAACAGTCGTGATGGATACATGACTGTATTCCAGAACCGACAAATACAGTTGAAGTCGGACGTTTTTACATACACTTAGGTTGGAGTCATTAAAACTCGTTTTTCAACCACTCCACAAATTTCTTGTTAACAAACTATAGTTTTTGGGGGGCGCTAGAGAGCGTGCTATGGAGTAGACGTGCTTTGCTAGAGCTCCGCTCAATTCTGAAACAAATTAGTATTTATCTTAACCTCTCACAACCTATAACTTCAAACAAATATGACAAAGGGGAAAGGCACCAAAAAAGGGGGCGCTAAACAAGATAATTGGAATGAGATAGACAACGAACCAATTTCAACGTCGCCGACCCACGAGGAGCTAGCTGAAGAGGCTAGCTTCCAAGAGTTCCCCACAGATCCTACTCAAAGTGACATACTGGCTGCCATAATCGCACTAAGCAAGAAGGTGGACACAAGGTTGGCTGATATCTCAAAGAGTATTGGGACTTTGGCCGAAACTGTGAAGGCAACTAAGAGAAGGGTGCACGAGGTTGAGCAGACGACAGTCGATCACGAGGCCAGACTACAGGACATAGAGAAACAGTGCGCAACGTTCAAAAATGACAACAAAACCCTGAAGGCCCGACTGGAAATGCTCGAGTCGCATTCAAGACGCCAGAACATCCGAATATGTGGGATCCAGGAGGACACTGAGAAAGGGAAACCCACTGAATTTGTCTCGGAGCTGATACCGGCATTGCTGGGGAGTGAACACTTCAAAACGGCCATCCTGATCGACCGCGCACACAGATCACAGGCAACGAAGCCGGCCAAGGGCGGGCCACCAAGGCCATTCATTGTAAGGCTGCACTATCCCCACACCAGGGATCTCATCCTCAAGCTGGCTAGTCAAAAGTTCCCCCTTAACTACAACGGAGCCAGGGTGTCTTTCTACCCAGATCTTACCTTGGAGGTGAGGAACCAACGGAAAGAGTATGATGAAGTACGCAACAAATGCAGGGCGGCCAACATCCGATATGGATTCCTCTTCCCAGCCCGGTTTAAGGTGACAGTCGAGGGATCAACACGTACGTTTGACAACGCAAAAGAGGCCGATCTGTTCTTGACAAGCAAGCTCCCCGGCTGAGGATCCAGAACGGCTGTGCCAGCCGGCTAAATGGACAAATACAGGCCAGGAATGTGTTTGAATTGAATTTCCGGCCTATGTCTTTTCGATCAGAAGATCAGAAATTGGGACTTATAGGATAGGTGAGATGTTGTGGCTAATATAGCATTGTTTGGCATGTCATGTTTTGGCGCCACTCACCCCCTAACGTGAGAGTTAAGTGTTATTTAATATTAGTTTATATGCGGAGCATCTATAGACGACGAGTTAGTTCAAGCTGTATGTCTAGACACCCTAAGGTTTGTGTGTTAGCCAAGGAGTGCTTCGTTTGGGGAAGTCACTCAGTAAAGGGATGGGAGGGGGGATGGCGTCTGTGTTTTATGTTCACGTTTATTAATACAGGTGGCATGACAAGCTCCCGTACGGCGGGACGTTTTTCTTCTGGGTTTTGTATGACAGCAGCAATTTGCTTTAAAATAAGAAATGCCACATAGTGACCGAGCACAGAGTAGACCAGGTGGAATAAAGATAGTCAGCTGGAACTGTAATGGATTAGGGCATGTCGTGAAACGAGCTAAGGTTTTTTCTCATCTTAAATCACTGGGTGCTGACATAGTGCTTCTTCAAGAAACTCATATTAAACGCTCGGCGCAGGCCAAGCTACGAGTCAGCTGGATCGGTCAGATATACCAGTCTAACTTTGATGCAAAAGCGAGAGGGGTAGCAATCCTGATAAGGAAAAACATTCCTTTTGTTTACTCAACCTCGATTTCAGATCCTAATGGTCGGTATATTATTGTTGCTGGTACACTGAATTCAAAACCAATAACCTTGGTCAATTTATATGGACCCAATTTCGATGATCCGTTATTTTTTCAAAGGGTATTTAAGGCCATACCAAATATCTCGGATACAAGTGTTATTGTTGGAGGTGACTTTAACTGTACGTTAGATCCTCTTTTAGATAAACAGCTATCAAGGTCACTTCAACAATCAAATGCCAGTGTCTGTCTAAATACATTGATGACAAACCTTAACATGGTCGATATTTGGAGACTGACGCACCCAACAGACAGGGATTATTCTTTCTTTTCATCAGTTCATAAATCATATTCCAGAATTGACTATTTCTTGTTGGACTCCAAACTAATTTCAGCAGCTGAATCGGTTACCTATCACCCCATTCTAATTACGGACCACTCTCCTCTGTCCATGGTGCTGAAACTCGACAATATGTCGACAGGTCGGCGACCGTGGCGCTTAGACGCATACCTGTTGAAAGATGAGGCTTTTTGTCAGTATTTGAAGGAGCAGATTGCCTTTTTCCTCAGAACTAACGACACGGGGGATGTTGACGACTCCACCCTTTGGGAATCTCTAAAGGCTGTGATTAGAGGTTACATTATTTCTTATACATCAGAGAGGAAGAAACGTGCCAATACTAGGCTGAGAGAAATTGAAAGAGAGTTAGGGGAACAGGAGAACGTTTTTAGGACAAATTCCTCATATACAGTCCTTGAGAAGATCACAAAGTTAAAATATGAATACAATACCATCCTTTCGAAACGGGTGGGCTCTTTACTTGCTAGAACGCAACAAAGTTATTTTGAACTGGGGGACAAACCACATAAATTATTAGCAAGACAGCTAAGGCATGTACAGGGATCTAGAGCTATTCACAAAATAAAAGACAAGAAGGGTAAAATAGTAACAGATCCGCAGGACATTAATAAATGCTTTGCGCAGTTTTACTCAGAGCTATACCAATCAAAATGCGATGCTACTGATCCACAAACTATGGAACGCTTTCTCGCTGAATGTGAACTTCCTAAACTAGACAGGGGGGCAGCTGCTGCACTCGATGCAGGGATAACCTTAGAGGAAATTAACACAGCGATAGCACAATTTCCAAACAGCAAGGCCCCGGGGCCCGATGGATATGTAATAGAATTCTATAAGAAGTACTGCGCTAGTCTATCTCCACTTATGTTGCGAATGTTTCAACAATCAAAAGAAAATGCCAAACTCCCGCAAACACTGTATGAGGCTACAATAGCCCTGATCTTGAAAAAAGATAGAGATTCCGTGGAGATGTCGTCGTATCGCCCCGTGTCGTTACTCCCCATAGAAAACAAGGTGTTGACAAAGATATTGGCAAACCGATTGAAAAAATATATTTCCGACATCATACACCCTGACCAGACAGGTTTTATCCCGGGCCGACATATATACTACAATTTGAGACGCCTTTTCAACGTAATGTATCATGATCATAAAGTTGAGGCAGTGGTAATAGCTCTTGATGCAGAGAAGGCGTTTGATCAGATTGAGTGGAAGTATATGATGTCGGTTCTGGAGCATTTTGGGTTTGGAAAGGAATTTATTAATTGGATAAGAATTATTTATGCACACCCAATGGCCTCCGTGGTGACCAATCAGGAAATGTCGCAGTCATTCCGCCTGTTCAAGGGGTGCCGACAGGGGTGCCCTATTTCGCCTGCTCTCTTCGCTATAGCCATGGAACCCCTTGCTACTCGCATTCGGGCATGTCCCGATATAGCTTCTGTTAAAATAAAAGACACACAGCACAAAATTTCCCTATATGCAGACGATGTTCTTTTGTTTTTGTCCAAGCCTAAAACTTCTATTCCACCCTTACTTAACTTGATAAACACATTCGGCTCCTTCTCTGGCTACAAGACAAACTGGCAAAAAAGTGAGTTGATGCCAATATCACGGCCGGTGGATATACAATTTCTGCAATCTACCCCGTTTAGAACAGTGAGGGACAAGTTCACAAGCCTTGGCATTGTAGTGACAAGAGACCTTGATCAGCTATTGAAAGCGAATTGGGACATGAAAATATATCAGCTTAAACAAAATATAGATTTTTGGAAAACTCTGCCTATTTCCTTGGTTGGTCGTATAAACGCTATTAAAATGGTTGTCCTACCCAGGTTTCTTTACCTCTTCCAATGTCTACCCAATTTCATACCACAAAGCTATTTTAAGAAACTGGATTCAATAGTAACTCCATTTTTATGGGATAACAAGGCAGCCAGAATTGCAAAGAAGCATTTATGCAAGTACAAGATAGAGGGGGGCTTTGGCCTTCCTCACTTCAAACTGTATTATTGGGCTGCTAATCTGAACATTGTGTCTTTCTGGAGGGAAAGTTTACCTGAGATGAGACAGAAGGATATGCCTTCATGGCTTTTGATTGAGCAGGCCTCCTGTCAACGTTCCTCACTCCCTGCACTTGTTAATAGCCCATCATATGTGAAAAAAGCCACTTATGACTCCAATCCAGTCATTTGTCATACGCTTAGGATCTGGAAACAGATTAGGGATTTTCTTAACATACCCACTGTTTACATAGACAGCCCGATTAGCCTGAATCATGCTTTCCACCCTGCATTGGATGATGTGGTGTTTTCACAGTGGAGGGAGAAGGGGCTCACAACAATTGGTAATTTATACATAGATGGTCAGTTAGCTTCATTTCAACAATTACAGGCAAAGTTCAACATGCCAACAACACATTTTTTCAGATACCTCCAAATCAGGAATTTCTTAAGGACACATATCCCACAGTATGGCATGAAGCCAAATAGTCCTACATTAGATAGCTTGATCCTTGTCAAACCCCATTCAAAAGGGTCGGTCTCTAGACTGTATGATGTGCTACAGGCCCACATAGAGGTATCCACAGACACCATTAAAAGGGCTTGGGAACAAGAACTTGGTTCAGAAATCTCAAATGAGGACTGGATAGAAGCTCTCAGGAATATAAACCACAGTTCAGTGAATGCCAGACACAACCTTGTACAGTTTAAGGTGATTCACAGGTTACACTACTCAAAAGTAAAACTGCATAAAATATTCCCGGACACCTCACCACTGTGTGAGAGGTGCAAGCAGGAGGAGGGGACGTTGACCCACTTATTCTGGACATGCCCTAAATTACATGCTTACTGGGCTCTCATTTTTGATTTTTTATCTAAGGCCTTTGATAGAGTTCTAGCCCCAGACCCATTGATCGCTCTGTTTGGTACAGTTGATGGGAATAACCAGGAGGGGAAGGCTGTCTCGCTTTGTACTCTATTAGCCAAAAGGCTCATATTGCAATTTTGGAAATTGGAGACTGTACCTACCTTTGAAATGTGGTTACGGGATTTAGGGAATGTAATACATATGGAAAAGATTCGATACAACACCTCCAATAGAAGTCCATTGTTTTACAAAATATGGCAGCCGATACTGGATAAATGGTCTAGTCCCGCTTCATAACTGGGCTGACGATCTGCTGCTACTCTGTGCTGTACTACACTCAATATTTATTTTTGGCTTAACTACACTGCTTGTAATGACTATATGCTGTCTTCTTATACATGTACCACCTAATAGGATTTTGTTTTATTTTGTGTATGTGTGAGTTAACTTTTGTTTTGTCCTCTAAAGTGGCCATCCCATTCAACTGTACAATGAATGTCATTGTTTGTATTGCTGTCTTTTTTTACTTTATTTTTATTGGAAAATAATAAACATATTGTAAAAAAAACTAAAAAACTAAATAAAAAAAAACTATAGTTTTGGCAAGACGGTTAGGACATCTACTTTGTGCATGACACAAGTAATATTTCCAACAATTGTTTACAGACAGATTATTTGACTTATAATGTCCCGCCCTGACCGTAGAGATCCTTTTTATGTCTCTATTTTGGTTGGTCAGGGCGTGAGTTTGGGTGGGCATTCTATGTCTGGTGTTCTATGTTGTCCTTGTTTTTGTATTTCTATGTGTTTGGCCTGGTATGGTTCCCAATCAGAGGCAGCTGTCTATCGTTGTCTCTGATTGAGAACCATACTTAGGTAGCCTGTTCCCACCTGTGTTTGTGGGTGGTTATTTTCTGTTTAGTGTTTGTTGCACCTTTCAGAACTGTTCGTTGGTCGTTTTGTTGTTTTTGTTCGCGTGTTCATTCTTTATTAAAAGTATTATGGATACGTACCACGCTGCACCTTGGTTCTCTTCTCCTTCTCCCGACGACGTTCGTTACATATAATTCACTGTATCACAATTCCAGTGGGTCAGAAGTTTACATACACTAAGTTGATTGTGCCTTTAAACAGCTTGGGAAATTCCAGAAAATTATGTCATGGCTTTAGAAGCTTCTGATAGGCTAATTGACATAATTTGAGTCAATTGGAGGTGTACCTGTGGATGTATTTCAAGGCCTACCATTAAACGCAGGGCCTCTTTGCTTGATAACATGGGAAAATCAAACGAAATCAGCCAAGACCGCAGATAAAAATTGTAGACCTCCACAAGTCTGGTTCATCCTTGGGAGCAATTTCCAAATGCCTGAAGGTACCACGTTCATCTGTACAAACAATAGTACGCAAGTATAAACACCATGGGACCACACAGCCGTCATACTGCTCAGGAAAGAGACGTGTTCTGTCTACAAGAGATGAACGTACTTTGGTGCGAAAAGTGCAAATCAATCCCAGAACAACAGCAAAGGACCTTGTGAAGATGCTGAAGGAAACAGGTACAAACATATCTATATCCACAGTAAAATGAGTCCTATATCGACATAACCTGAAAGGCTACTCAGCAAGGAAGAAGCCACTGCTCCAAAACCGTCATAAAAAAGCCAGACTACAGTTTGCAACTGCACATGGAGACAAAGATCGTACTTTTGAGAAAAGTCCTCTGGTCTGATGAAACAAAAATACAACTGTTTGGCCATAACGACCATCGTTATGTTTGGAGAAAAAAGGGGGAGGCTTGCAAGCCGAAGAACACCATCCCAACCGTGAAGCACGGGGGTGGCAGCATTATGTTGTGGGAGTGCTTTGCTGCAGGAGGGACTGGTGCACTTCACAAAATAGATGGCATCATGTGGCAAGGAAATAATGTGGATATATTGAAGCAACATCTCAAGACATCAGGACAGGAAGTTAAAGCTTGGTCGCAAATGGGTCTTCCAAATGGACAATGACCCCAAGCATACTTCCAAAGTTGTGGTAAAATGGCTTAAGGACAACAAAGTGAAGGTATTGGAGTGGCCATCACGAAGCCCTGACCTCAATCCTATAGAAAATTTGTGGGCAGAACTGAAAAAGCGTATGCGAGCAAGGAGGCCTACAAACCTGACTCAGTTACACCAACTCTGTCAGGAGGAATGGGCCAAAATTCACCCAACTGATTGTGGGAAGCTTGTGGAAGGCTACCCGAAATGTTTGACCCAAGTTAAACAATTTAAAGGCAATGGTTTCAAATACTAATTGAGTTTATGTAGAATAAAAGCTGAAATAAATCATTCTCTCTACTATTATTCTGACATTTCACATTCTAAAATAAAGTGGTGATCCTAACTGACCTAAGACAGGAACTTTTTACTAGGATTAAATGTCAGAAATTGTGAAGCTGAGTTTAAATGTCTTTGGCTAAGATGTATGTAAACTTCCGACTTCAACTGTACAAAAGTTATTTTGTCTTCCATATTGTTGATGAAACATGTAAGATGGCAACAAAAAATGAAGCATTCCTAATCTTGTACCATGGCCATCCCTTTTACGTGTTCTTAAACGGCTCTTAATTAGATGGTAAAGTAATCCTGCAGATAAATAGATTGCTCTGAATGCGCTTGCAAAACTCCCGCATTTCTCTGTGCCTGGCTTGCACTCTTCAACCCTACAGAACTGAAGTGGCAGTGCCAGTTGTATGATGACACGTCTATATTGAGATATAGGTGAGTGAAATAATTCCCCGTGTATTCTAATTTAAAGGGGTGAGGATAGAAGACTCAGGTGGCAAAGGGAAGTCCAAAGACAATTGTATAGGATTTCTATTGTGATTTGGATATAATTATTATGAGATAAAAAAAAGAAAGAAAATAACACCTTGCTTCTTTTGTTAAACTATCCATGGAAGGCTCTCGCCATTAATGTTAATCAATTCCTGTAACTGTAGAATTCTGATATCGGGAAAGTGTTATGTCATTATGGAGTTGAATTGCTTCAACTATGCATTCCGTAGCAATACTGTCACATTTGTGTCTGGGCTGAAGTACGGTACATCTACCTGGGCACTTTTTTCAGTCGTGTTCAACTGGGAGGCAGCTGCGTGGGAAGATGGTTGAAGATGGTATGGCTCATAAAGATATCTGAGGTCATCTTCTCTCCATTATCTATGTTTCTATAGATAAGACAGCACTACGAACGTGCAGAACTGCAGTTATGGGAACGTGCTGACTACAGTGGGTGGGACATGTTATTACGTGACATTTTAAACTTCATGTGTACAATCAGTGGTGGAAAAAGTACTCAATTGTCATAATTGAGTAAAAGTAAAGATACTGTACCTTAATAAAAAATGACTCAAGTAAAAGTACAAGTCACCCAGTAAAATACTACTTGAGTAAAAGTCTAAAAGTATATGGTTTTAAATGTACTTATGTACAGTGGTGGAAAAAAGTACTCAATTGCCATACTTCAAAAAAAAAGTAAATGCTATACTGCATATGAATTTCCTTTATATTAAGCAAACCAGACAGCAAGATTTAGTTTTTTTCCTTTACGGACAGACGGGCACACTCCAAAACTCAGACATAAATTACAAATGCAGTATGTGTTTAGGGAGTCCGCCAGATCAGAGGCAGTAGGGATTACAACTTGTGATATATTGAAAGGTGCTTGAATTGGACCATATTGCTGTCCTGTCTAAGTAACATTTTAATTCCCAGAACTGTAGTAGCCTATCACGTTTACTCTTCTATGTTGTATTCAGAACCTCTGTGAATGGAAAGCTGAGTAAACAATGCCCTCTTGTGGTGTAAAGGAGTCATGACACCAACACGTAAATTTGCAGCTCAACCTTAGCACATGTGTTGTTAGATCCAGACCCCTTCACTGTCAATGGTTTGATCTTCTTGTGGGCTGTAAGAAGAGGAGGTTGCTCGTATTGTTTAATGAAAAACTACATCTCCACGTGCAGTGTCAAGAAGAGCCATGTTTCCAGCACATGTCCTCCAGTCTTTGTGGATCAATCAAGAGAGAAAAAAGATCATAGCACCTGAAAAAGAATGTACCTGGTGTTGACTAGGGTTCTTACTCTTGTCCTTGTGCATGAGCCAATGGTAAATGAGCTGTGTAACTCTGTGAAAAGACCCTGTCATTAAGGTGCTTTGTTATGCGTTTCCCAAAATACATCATTCATATTCTCTGACAAGATACACACAGACACAGGGGAAGAGGAATGAGAGGAGCACACAAACATTGCAGAAGAAAGGACTGTTAGCAACCAAGGGCACAACTTTCACTGGGGACATGTCCCGCCCCCCACATTCTGAAATTGCATTTCTGTCCACCCCAGTTTTATAATTGGATTGTGATACAAAACGAGGTAACGGTGCACATTAGGACGAGGCAGACGCCTCCGGGCGGTCGGGTAGGCTGTTTGAAGTGTTTATCCGACTGGATACAAATAATTAAAAAAGATAATCAAATGTCCCGCCCCTGGTAGCGACTACAGCTTTGACAGTATTGAACAGCCTCACAAAGAGTCTGCATGGCATGCTGGGAAAGTATTCCTCAGGTCCTGCCACTGCATGAATGCCAAGGCCTGTCTATGTAAAGCCTAGTTGTTTCACTACACAACACCTCCCACTGGGCACACACTGGTGTGCCGCGTCATTTCAATGAAATGATGTTGAATAGACGTTGAATTGACGTCTGCGCCCAGTGGGCGACGCTTCAGGAGCTCTGTAAATGGACTAAAAACACTTCAACACTATAATTAGTAGACCGAGCAGGCCTGACTTTACTGCAGCAATGAGTATAATGACTTGTTTGGTTTCAAAGCAGTCCTCCCAAGTGCAGATATAGAGTAGGCCTAATCAGCACCACTTAAAACCAGGTTCACACCCATGATTTTCTTAGGCTATAAAACTCTTGGCGGAGTTTCCCTCTGTGGATTTTGCAGTACTCCCAGTTGGGACTCGTTGCTGCCCTGGCTTCATAAAATGACTCAGCAGGAATCCCACTCAATTGCCTACACACACGGTGCCAAGCACCTAGTTACTGTGCAGAGGAGCCTCCTCACTCAAACTTATCTGCATCTGCAACACCTGGCCACACAATAGTCTCTCGGCAAGCCAGCAACTAAAATAAAGCAAATCTACCACTTATTGAGCACTTTATTGAAATAGTGTGTCTTGGAGCATCAATTAATCTTCTGTCTCAAAATGCACTGTCCCGTTGAACACTAGTATACAGTTGAAGTTTACATACACTTAGGTTGGAGTCATTAAAACTCATTTTTCAACCACCACAAATTTCTTGTTAACAAACTATAGTTTTGGCAAGTCGGCAAGGACATCTACTTTGTGCATGACACAAGTAATTTTTCCAACAATTGTTTACAGACAGTTTATTTTACTTATAATGCACTGTATCACAATTCCAGTCGGTCAGAAGTTTACATACGCTAAGTTGACTGTGCCTTTAAACAGCTTGGAAAATTCCAGAAAATTATGTCATGGCTTAAGAAGCTTCTAATAGGCTAATTGACATCATTTGAGTCAATTGGAGGTGTACCTGTAGATGTATTTCAAGGCCTACTTTCAAATTCAGTGCCTCTTTGTTTGACATCATGGGAAAATCAAAAGAAACCACCATGGGACCACGCAGCCGTCATAAGAAATAAAAAAGATTTCAAAAGAAATCAGCCAAGACCTCAGAAAGAAAATTGTAGACCTCCACAGCCGTCATACTGCCCAGGAAGGAGACGTGTTCTGTCTTCTAGAGATGAACGTGCTTTGGTGCGTAAAGTGCAAATCAATCCCAGAACAACAGCAAATGATCTTGTGAAGATGCTGAAGGAAACAGGTACAAAAGTATCTATATCCACAGTAAAACGATTCCTATATTGACATAACCTGAAAGGCCACTCAGCAAGGAAGAAGCCACTGCTCCAAAACCGCCATAAAAAAGCCAGAATATGGTTTGCAACTGCACATGGGTACAAAGATTGTACTTTTTAAAGAAATGTCCTCTGGTCTGATGAAACAAAAATAGAACCGTTTGGCCATAATGGCCATCGTTATGTTTGGAGGAAAAAGGGGGAGGCTTGTAAGCCAATGAACACCATCCCAACCGTGAAGCACGGGGGTGGCAGCATCATGCTGTGGGGGTGCTTTGCTGCAGGAGGGACAGGTGCACTTCACAAAATAGATGGCATCATGAGGGAAGGAAAATTAGGTGGATATATTAAAGCAACATCTGAAGACATCAGTCAGGAAGTAAAAGCTTGGTCGCAAATGGGTCTTCCAAACGGACAATAACCCCAAGCATACTTCCAAAATTGTGGTAAAATGGCTTAAGGACAACAAAGTGAAGGTATTGGAGTGGCCATCACAAAGCCCTAACCTCAATCCTATAGAAAATGTGTGGTCAGAACTGAAAAAGCGTGTGCGAGCAAGGAGGCCTACAAACCTGACTGTTACACCAGCTCTGCCAGGAGGAATGGGCCAAAATTCACCCAACTGATTGTGGGAAGCTTGTGGAAGTCTACCCGAAACATTTGACCCAAGTTAAACAATTTAAAGGCAATGGTTCCAAATACTAATTGAGTGTATGTAAACTTCTGACCCACTGGGAATGTGATGAAAGAAATAAAATCTGAAATAAATAATTTTCTCTACTATTATTCTGACATTTCACATTCTTAAAATAAAGTGGTGATCCTAACTGACCTAAAACAGGGAACGTTTACTAGGATGAAATGTCAGGAATTGTGGAAAACTGAGTTGTATTTGGCTAAGGTGTATGTAAACTTCCAACTTCAACTGTACCCAAGTGTACCCAAGTGCACAATGCCACCATAAATGGTCTAGCCTGTGTCCCATGCCATTATAAACCGTATCATAATGATAGGAACATTTCTCTACCTTAAGATTTTCCATTCAACTTTAACGTGCCCCGCATCTGTCATCCTTGAAGAGGACGCAAAGAGGTAACCCATCAACCTGCCTGTAACTCATAAGGATACTAAGCTTACCTAAAGTTATTCAGGGTCTACTCACACCAGAATGGACATTGAATGGTTGAATGAATAAATCAGGGTGAGGGAAATAAACTACACAGTTTACTTCTGGATTATATTTCAGACTACAAGGTATTTAAATAATGATGTAGTACAGCAACATCATTCCACTGGTGAAGCATCATCCTTCATGTCTACATCCTTCACGTAGCCTACCTGGTTGCACCGTTACAGTAGCGGTGCGTGGGTATAATCACTGAGGAAGATAAACCAAGCCAGTAAAAGAGCCATATTACAACCTATGTTGTGGTAATTGCATTGTTTTCTCTATAACCCGTTCATTCATATGCCACCGTGATATACAATAAAGACGTGACAACAAAAAGACAACTGTCACACAGTGGCAGAGTATATTCAACTACACACATACGTTTGTTTTATCCAAAAACCGGAGAGCAACATCTGTCCTATGAAGACCACAAAGCAAATATTGCATGTAACAAACAGTTATATCACCTGCAGCATGGTCAAGCAAGTTCATGTTTGAGACTTTACAACCATCTACAGATTTAGAACCACAGAGTTACTACAACTCAGCACAAAGATAACAGGAGCACTGCCTTTGCTATTCCAGCACCATTTTACACCTGGCTATCAGTGGAGCCTTGTTTGGCAGTGAAACGGTTAAATCAGCCTCATTTACTGCCTTGTAAAAAAACATAGCTGATATGGCTGACGTGCTTAAACAAACGTGGCTTCTACTGACAATTGAGATGTACAAACTATGGCATAAAGGAAAGATAAGCGGATAAGAGGCAATCTGTAATTTCGATTAAGACATTAACGAGCATGCTAGGATGGACGTAGTCAATATAACTATTTGTTCAGCACTTTTGAAATGTACAGCAACAGAATTCAGAACATGGGCCGTTTTTACAGTATTCTCCCTGTACACCAAGTCAGAACCGTAGGATAAATAAAAGGGGCATATAAGCAGATAATGAAATCTCTTACAATATTCGATGATCACATTTCTCTAAAACAGGCAAAGGCAATGAGGGAGGAAAGGGACCAAATTATTAGGGTGAGACACATGGGCTACTAACAGCTTACTACACAACATACACTTGGTATTACTTTCTTGGCTATAGTATGCATATCTCCCTGGCATATTTCTTCATTTGTGCAGTAGCATACAATACATTTTTGGACTCCCCTTGTTGTGCTGTGGTCACTTGAACAGGAAGGTGGCGTGGCGGTCCTAGAAAGAGGCCCAAAATCCTGACTTGGATGACCATTCAAAATTATTTTCGGTATTTTCCCAGTCGAGGGCTAGTTTTATCCGAGTCTGAAATTTCCCAGTTCCGAGTTTCCAGTTGTTAATAACGCGGCAGAAGTCATGCTGGATTGACATGCCAATAAATTGAAACTTTTCTGGTCCATGGTGTTACCCCCATTTTTGTGTTATCCATTTGGTAGTTACGATCTTGTCTCATCGCTGCAACCCCCCTACGGACTTGGTGAAGGTCGAGACCCAAGCCGCACTGCTTCTTGATACACTGCTTGCTTAACCCGGAAGCCAGCTGCACCACTGTGTCGGAAGAAACACTGTCGAACTGACGACCGAAGTCAGCTTGTAGGCGCCCGGCCCGCCACAAGGAGTCTCTAGCGCACGATGAGACAAGGACATCCCGGCCGGCCGGCCAAACCCTCCCCTAACCCGGACGATGCTGGGCCAATTGTGCGCCGCCTCATGGGTTTCCCAGTCACAGCCGGCTGTGACACAGCCTGGGATCGAACCCGGGGCTGCAGTTGCACCTCAGCACTAATTGTTGCATTTGCGATTTCCAACTTGTTGTGTAATGTTTATGTCCAATGGCCGATGAGCACCCTGATACGTTTTATATATAATTACTCTTTATATGACAAGGATTGAAAACAATTTGCCAGTAGATTGCCGACTTGATGCATGATAATGACTGCTAGCTTGCTAGCTAAGATTTTGAAAGTATGATGTTGACATGATCAGTCCAATCAAAGCTATGGTAGATATAACACAATTTGACGGGATTTTATCTGTGGCCAATGACCTTGAGTATTCTTGGATGGGCACTTCTAATGTAAGTCTATGGCAGCAACCAAGGGTCTTGCTGTGACGTAGTGTCCCCATGAGTGACAGAACACTGAGCCAATCACGGCGCATCTAGAGAACATTATCAACCCCTACGCTCCGTATTTTCCGCTGGCTGCCCCACCACCACAGAAAGCACTGAGTTAGGCTGAAACACCTGCATTTTGGAGCTGCCTTACTCAAGAAAGCAAAATAAAGAGGGGGTTGTTTTACATATGCGATATGTGAGACATATTAATGACACGTTTTTTACTTTATTGTTTATATCTAAATAGGTCGTGCTCTGTCCTGAATGACGGGTCTCCACTGGTCCAATCAATTTAGCTAAATATCATGTGGCTGTCCATGGCACTGATTTCTTTCTGTGTGTGTGCGCGCAAGTAATAACACCCTACTTGAACGCCAATTCAATCCTCCTCTTTCATGTTGGCAAAATGGTCTATGGGTCTGTCATACAGTACACTTTTAGTTTTTTTTGTCATAGGCTACCTAGCTAAAATGCTTGCTAGCCTAACTTTCTCGAATGGGCAACAATGAACCTGCTAAATTAGCTAACTAGTTAACTAGGCTACATATTGAACTTCAATCGTCTCAGGCCAGTGGCACAACATATTAATTCATGGTTAGATCAGAATCGCCGTCATAATCATTGGCCTGTGCAGAGAATTACGTAAGTCCAACTCCCCATCTCCATCTATGGCTTAGAAAATGGCCGATTTTATTGGTGTAAAGCCAAATCCAAACTGGCCTCCCTCGGGGGGTGTTTTGCTGCACCAGGACAAACCACAGTTCAGCTCAGCTCAACGCTGATTGGCTAATTATTTTATCAAGGGAGGCCAAATGCTTGCTGGCATCAATCAATCAGATGCTATGGCGTCAACATACTCTTTTGGTCCAGACAGCATCAGATACAGTGCCTTCGGAAAGTATTCAGACCCCATAACTTTTTCCACATTTTGTTACGTTCCAGCCTTATTCTAAATTTGACTAAATAAATAAAACATCCTCAGCAATCTCCACACAATAACCCATAAAGAAAAAGTAAAAAATAATTTTTTGAAATGTTTTCAAATGTATTAAAACTAAAAACAGAAATACCTTATTTACATAAGTATTCAGACCCTTTGCTTTGAGACTCGAAATTGAGCTCAGGTACATCCTGTTTCCATTGATCATCCTTGTGTCACACCCTGATCTGTTTCACCTGTCTTTGTGCTTGTCTCCACCCCCCACCAGGTGTCTCCCATCTCCCCTCATTATCCCCTGTGTATTTATATCTGTGTTCTCTGTTTGTCTGTTGCCAGTTTGTTTTGTTCGTCAAGCCTACCAGCGTTTTTCCCTTTGCTTCTGTCTGTTTCTAGTTCCTGTTTTCTGCCTGCCCTGACCCTAAGCCTGCCTGTCGTCCTGTACCTTGTCCCACCACATTGGATTATTGACATCTGCCTGCCCTGACGCTGAGACTGCCTGCCGTTCTGTACCTTTTGGACTCTGATCTGGATTACTGACCTCTTCCTGCCCTTGACCTGTCGTTTTGCCTGCCCCCTGTTCTAGTAATAAACTGTTGTTACTTCGACACTGTCTGCATCTGGGTCTTCCCTAAAACGTGATCCCTTGAGATGTTTCTACAACTTGATTGGAGTCTACCTGTGGTAAATTCAATTGATTGCACATGATTTTGAAAGGCACACACCTGTCTAAATAAAGTCCCACAGTTGACAGTGCATGTCAGAGCAAAAACCAAGCCATAAGGTCGAAGAAATTGTCCTTAGAGCTCCGAGAAAGGATTATGTCGAGGCACAGATCTGGAAGGGTACCAAAAAATGTCTGCAGCATTGAAGGTCCCCAAGAACACAGTGGACTCCATCATTCTTAAATGGAAGAAGTTTGGAACCATCAAGACTCTTCCTAGAGCTGGCCTGCCCAGCCAAACTGAGCAATCAGGGAGAAGGGCCTTGATCAGGGAGGTGACCAAGAACTCGATGGTCACTCTGACAGAGCTCTAGAGTTCCTCTGTAGAGATGGGAGAACCTTCCAGAAGGACAACCATCTCTGCAGCACTCCACCAATCAGGCCTTTATGGTAGAGTGGCTAGATGGAAGCCACTCCTCAGTAAAAGACACATGACATGCCTTTTGGAGTTAGCCAAAAAGCACCTAAAGACTCTCAGACCATGAGAAACAAGATTCTCTGGTCTGATGAAACCAAGATTGAACTCTTTGGCCTGAATTTGAAACGTCACGTCTGGAGGAAACCTGGCACCATCCCCACGGTGAAGCTTGGTGGTGGCAGCATCATGCTGTGAGGATGTTTTTCAGCGGCAGGGAATGGGAGACTAGTCAGGATTGAGGCAAAGATGAACGGAGCAAAGTACAGCCAGATCCTTGATGAAAACCTGCTCCGGAGTGCTCAGGACCTCACACTGGGGCGAAGGTTCACCTTCCAACAGGACAGCGACACTAAGCACACAGCCAAGACAATGCAGGAGTGGCTTCGGGACATGTCTCTAAATGTCCTTGAGTGGCCCAGCCAGAGCCTGGACTTGAACCAGATCAAACATCTCTCCATCCAACCTGACAGAGCATGAGAGGATCTGCTGAGAAGCATGTAGCGTCATACCCAAGACTCAATGCTGTGATCGCTGCCAAAGAAGCTTCAACAAAGTACTGAGTAAAAGGTCTGAATACTTATGTAAATGTGATATTTCACTATATATTTGTAATAAATTAGCAAAAATGTCCCCAAAAATATTTTTGCTTTGTCATTATTGGTTATTGTGTGTAAATTGATGAGGGAAAAAACAATTTAATGAATTGTAGAACTGTAAGGTAACAAAATGTGGGAAAAGTCAAGGGGTCTGAATACTTTCCGTAGGCTACACATACTGAAACAGAGTGGCACTGTTTCGCTCGCTTGGATGCTTTCTCCTGTGAGAATCAAGACACTTGCGAATTGACGGAAAATTAGTAAAAGAGAGACGAAAGAGAATGTTTCAATTGTTTTATTTGTCAAATATTTTGCTAAGCCTGGCTTTCCTTGGCATCCATTAATACACGTTACTGCACCATTATGTGGTTATGTCGAAGTACCTTTTATTTTTCTTGACAATAGCGGCAGTAGAATAAAGACATCAACGCGCTCATTGGGCTTGAGGTCTCTACACAAATTTCGTATGGATTCGCTTTGGATTGGTCGACGTGACCTCCTCGCGTCTGCCTGAGCGTGCACTATTCGATATTCCCGTAGGTTAAGATTTGCGTAGAGGCCGTAGAGGTTTGTCCCTAGTTACCATAGCCACAAAGTCATACACCCCGCCCATTTCTAAAATGTTTTTTCTTAACATGTGTTTTTAATCCTAACCCCACTGATAACCGTATGCCTAACCATGGCCTTAAATTAAGACCAAAAATATATGTTTTATTTTCATGAACCTTTACAATATAGGCACTTTGACTTTGTAGCTGGGCTATCTAATGGAAATCGTGAAAGAGGTTCACCCACTCAATGGTTTAAGTAATTTGCGTTGTTTTGGTCGTAGTCTGACAAAGAGAACTAGCAGACAGAGAAAGAAGGAATCAAAAGATAATTTCACATTTAGTGGAGCTGTAGCATGACTATTTTCAACAAAAAAATACATTTGGAATAGTCTTTCACGTCGTCGTCAGCCAGCAGGGACTATCGACAATTGCTTCTGTGTTTATGGGGGCGAAGTTGTCAAAGAAACGTCGGTGCGTTTCTTTCGGCCTGAAATCGGGAATTTTGTTCATTTGTGTCCGATTTGAATGTTGGTCGGTCTGAGACTGGGAGCCGCCATGGCTGGTGCTGTCGGATCTTTTAGTGTCAATATAAGAATATGAAGATTAGCTATTGGACCTGATATTGTTTTATTTTGAGAATCATTCAACGTAAGCAGACTTGTCGTTCATGCCATTGTAGGCAGCCTATTCCTCTTTACCGCTGTGTTTTTTAATGGACTGGCAACTTTGAGAGGCCCAATTTATGAGACACCTGGCTCAGGCCGTTATTTTATAGAATGCCTTTATAACGTTAGCCTAGGTAAGTGAAAGGAACATACAAAATAAAAGGGATGACAGATTATTGCTGAATGTGGCTGGACGACAGCTCGAGCCCAGACACAGCTGACCGGTTCGACATTAGTTTGCTAGTTAGCTGGCTGGCTAGCTCGTGTTAGAACGATATAAGAAGAAGCAGACCTAACGTTATATCGTGGAATTGGCTACCAATTTTCTTTTAAAATTTATAAAAACCAACGCATTCTACAGAGGACAGTCAAAGACTAATAGAACAGGGAAAAGTACGATTCGACTGAAGACGAAGCAGGGATATCTTGGATTGGAATATGTCGGGTCGGCCCAGAACCACCTCATTCGCAGAGAGCTGCAAAGCAGTGCCGCAGCCCTCAGCATTTGGCAGTATGAAAGTCAGCAGTAAGTATGACCATAGAGCTAACATTTTCTCTGTGCTTTTTTGTCATAATACTCTGCTGCTGCTGTTATGATACAAGGGCAAATATTTCTCTCTTGGAGTGAACTAAGCCTAATTCACATTCAATACTGAAATGCCATATGGGTCCATACATAGAATAACCCCATATTTTCAGACAGTAACGTCTCCCATTCACTGTCCAAGGCATTTGCTTAGTTAGCCGTTGTCACATAGTTAACCGTTGTCACCTAGACCCAACTAGTGCGCTTAGAGCCTCCGTCTGGTATTTTACATGATGTTATTAGCATATGTCTGGGATTATTGAAAAACGTGATCATACAAAATTTTAATGGATGGTAAGATACCATTGGATCTTTCCAAATGATCACTGATGATATTATTATCGACCATAAAATAGCCTAAATGCAAAATTATCTTTGCTTGTAGTGCTCCATGTGTAAACTAGTCAAAATGTCTCTGGCAGGAGGAGTGATCACTGCATTTGAGCCATCCCTCTAGTCTAGACCCCTTGATTTTTGGGAGTACTGAAACAATGGATTGGTGAAAAAGCTGATAGGGCATGCCTAGAGATACACTGTCATGTTCGTTCTTCTCATTCCCCACCCTGCAGCTCCGAGGCAGGCAGTCAGACAGACCAGGGGTAGTGTTGATCGAGCACTCTCGGGTATCGAGCAGGGGTAGGTTAAACATGGCTGGTCAGATGAAGCCTCGGGGCTGCAGAATAAATCCAGACCAGTGGATTTAGAGGTGACTGTCCACTGGATTGGGGAGCCTACAGTATGTACTGCAGGTCGGTTTTGCTATTCTGTTGGGTCAGGTGGGACCCACAGTATCTGACCATTGGTCTTTGACAAATAGTTTGTGAAAGTGGGATAAAAATCTAAAACGTTGCTTAACTTTTCCATAGGATTCCATTGTAGCTCCATGTCATTATACTCAAATCTAATGCCAATATACGATTGCTTGGTTCATCAAAATAATAACTGTCACATAGGAGCATAAGCCTTTCACTAAATTTATTCATATTCATCTAAATTCTATCTGTACTGGATGCTTTGGCTTCATAGGTCTAATTCTAGTAAAGCTTCAGCATCTGGTAAATGAGGCTAGTTCTGACTACTACTACTATTGGAGCTTCACACACAGCCAGCCAGGTCACACAGCTCATTAGCACTTTGTTCAGCTCAATAATTGACAAGTTGCTCTGCGGATGGAGTGCTGCTGGCCCCTGCTCTGCCGTGCAGCATCAGCCAACCCCAGGCAATGGGGGTAGCACCGGGACTTTCTGATTGGTCCGCAGCATCTGGTGTCTGCCTACATCTCTGAAGGTATCTATGGTTGGTCATATGACTCCACACAGTCAGTCCTCCTGACCTACTAGCGCTTTTTAAAATGTCTGTCTACTGAGAAGCCTGGTCAACCCTTGGAGAGCAAATAACATTATAAATAGACCAAAACCAAGTTCCCATCTTTGGAGAGTCATCCTGTTAATGTGTGCACATAAGATGACAGTGGGCTATGCTCTTTTCTCACACATCAGTGTAGACTTACATGTAGGGTTGCACATTTTGGGGAATATTCAGAAGTGAAAACTTTCCGTGGGAATTAATGAAAATATATGGGAAATACAGTGGGGAGAACAAGTATTTGATACACTGCCGATTTTGCTGATTTTCCTACTTACAAAGCATGTAGAGGTATGTCATTTTTTATCATAGGTACACTTCAACTGTGAGAGACGGAATCTAAAACAAAAATCCAGAAAATCACATTGTATGATTTTTTTGTAATTAATTTGCATTTTATTGCATGACATAACTATTTGATACATCAGAAAAGCAGAACTTAATATTTGGTACAGAAACCTTTGTCTGCAATTACAGAGATCATACGTTTCCTGTAGTTCTTGACCAGGTTTGCACACACTGCAGCAGGGATTTTGGCCCACTCCTCCATACAGACCTTCTCCAGATCCTTCAGGTTTCGGGGCTGTCGCTGGGCAATACGGACTTTCAGCTCCCTCCAAAGATTTTCTATTGGGTTCAGGTCTGGAGACTGGCTAGGCCACTCCAGGACCTTGAGATGCTTCTTACGGAGCCACTCCTTAGTTGCCCTGGCTGTGTGTTTCGGGTCATTGTCATGCTGGAAGACCCAGCCACGACCCATCTTCAATGCTCTTACTGAGGGAAGGAGGTTGTTGGCCAAGATCTCGCGATACATGGCCCCATCCATCCTCCCCTCAATACGGTGCAGTTGTCCTGTCCCCTTTGCAGAAAAGCATCCCCAAAGAATGATGTTTCCACCTCCATGCTTCATGGTTGGGATGGTGTTCTTGGGGTTGTACTCATCCTTCTTCTTCCTCCAAACACGGCGAGTGGAGTTTAGACCAAAAAGCTCTATTTTTGTCTCATCAGACCACATGACCTTCTCCCATTCCTCCTCTGGATCATCCAGATAGTCATTGGCAAACTTCAGACGGGCCTGGACATGCGCTGGCTTGAGCAGGGGAACCTTGCGTGCGCTGCAGGATTTTAATCCATGACGGCGTAGTGTGTTACTAATGGTTTTCTTTGAGACTGTGGTCCCAGCTCTCTTCAGGTCATTGACCAGGTCCTGCCGTGTAGTTCTGGGCTGATCCCTCACCTTTCTCATGATCGTTGATGCCCCACAAGGTGAGATCTTGCATGGAGCCCCAGACCGAGGGTGATTGACCGTCATCTTGAACTTCTTCCATTTTCTAATAATTGAGCCAACAGTTGTTGCCTTCTCACCAAGCTGCTTGCCTATTGTCCTGTAGCCCATCCCAGCCTTGTGCAGGTCTACAATTTTATCCCTGATGTCCTTACACAGCTCTCTGGTCTTGGCCATTGTGGAGAGGTTGGAGTCTGTTTGTTTGAGTGTGTGGACAGGTGTCTTTTTATACAGGTAACGAGTTCAAACAGGTGCAGTTAATACAGGTAATGAGTGGAGAACAGGAGGGCTTCTTAAAGAAAAACTAACAGGTCTGTGAGAGCCGGAATTCTTACTGGTTGGTAGGTGATCAAATACTTATGTCATGCAATAAAATGCAAATTAATTACTTAAAAATCATACAACGTGATTTTCTGGATTTTTGTTTAAGATTCCGTCTCTCACAGTTGAAGTGTACCTATGATAAAAATTACAGACCTCTACATACTTTGTAAGTAGGAAAACCTGCAAAATTGGCAGTGTATCAAATACTTGTTCTCCCCACTGTATATGCAAATGAATATTAATACCATTTAAATGTAGATGCTTTTTGCATTGGATATAGAAACATAAACCTTTTTACCTTATCATAAGTAGACATAATTGCAAATTATGAAATCCTTCCAATATAAATAAAAAAAGCAATTTAGTTATGAATTGAACTTTAATTTAGTTCACTCGTCACTTGGGATGATTTCACTGAACAACAAAATAAAGGGAATATTGAATGATCCCCAAATGATCCATCGCATCTCCCAAAAATGTTTTCAAAATACATCTGTAAAATGATAATCTAGAAACTAAAGCTTTGGTTGTCTTCCTCTCAGGCTTCCATGTCTTCTCCCTGGACCTCAATGTCCACCACATCTTCACTGTCACTTTCCAACCTTGTTGAGGATGGCTTGTTGTCAGGCTCAAAAAGCCTCAAATTTGCCCAGATGGCCACCAATTTTTCAACCCCTGTATTGGTCAGCCTGTTGCGTGCTTTGGTGTGTGTGTTCCGGAAGTGATGACACCATAGGCCTTGTTGATCTCTGCACCAGACAGGATGCTCTTGCCAGCATACTTGGGCAGTATGGATTTCTTCTCTTACATCTGCCAGCAGAGTCTGAACATCAGACAGGATGGCATTGTCTCCCTCAATCCGTGCAATGGCTACTGCTATAGGTTTCAGGCTGCTTACCACTCTCCCAAAATACATCATCCAGCAGGATCCTCTTGATGGGGCTGTCCATATCGGCAGACTGTGATATGGCCATTTCTTGGAGAGACTCCTTCCCCTCCAGGAACGGGTGTTGCTGGGCAGCTTCAATGTGGTGCTCTTATTCTTCTCACTTTGCTTGGTGAGGTAGATTGCTGCTATAACTTGATGACCCTTCACATACCTAACCATTTCCTTGTCTCTCTTGTAGAGTGTATCCATTGTTTTCACTGCCATGATGTCCTTGAGGAGCAGATTCAATGCATGAGCACCACAGCCAATGGGTGTGATGTGGGTGAACCAGTTGAATGCACAACTCGAGCAAGACATTCATCAGCATTTCTCTGACTACGTTCCTCCATTGAGTAAAAAAAGCTTCTGATTCCAGGAGGACCATGAGCTGTTGCTATCGATAAGGTGTCTGATTCATCATTTTCACCTTGAATATAAGTCGAGGGACTTTTGTGAGAGCTGAGGGAACTTTATGCACTTGGCCAGATGATTCTGCATCTTTGTTGCATTCTTCGCATATGACTTGGCACAGTATTTGCAAATGTACACAGCTTTTCCTTCTACATTAACTGCAGTGAAATGTCTCCACACATCAGATAGTGCCCGTGGCATTTTCCTGTAAAGATGAGAAAAAAAATTGTTTAAAAAAAAATATACAATTCCATGTACAGATAAATAGTTAAGCAGTTAGATTAAACAAGTCCTTTGTAAGATACATGTTTTAAAATTAAACATGTATGGAAACGGGTGAATTAACACTCCTCAGTTAGCAGGCTCAAGCAAGCTAAAACCCACATGGTAGCAAAAACTAACTAGCAGAAATTGTTAAGTTAGAAATGATTTAAACACATTTTGCTGTAGGCTAGTATTTACTAGTTAACAACAAATCATGTATGTCATATAAAATATATTCACCCCACCCAGTATTGTAATCAAAACTTACCAGAAAGCATGTAGTCCTTGGCTTAGACAGTGTAGTAGTGTGGGCTCAATAGCATCTCATTAGTGTGCAAGATCTTGAGAATCAGCTGTACATGTGATGGAAGAATGCACTGTGCATGCAGAGGGTTGCAATTCTATTGAATTGGGGATAGTTTAACCAAAATATGCCACAAGACCTTGTGTATCCCATAAAACATGTTCACTGTTATAAGCTAACTTTTTTGATTTTAAGCAAAAATTCCCCATATTCCCGGGCTTAACGTCCCATGGAAAATTTCCATAAAAGTTCCAACCCTTTTGCATCCCTACTTACAGGGCTTGACAAACTTTTTAGCTACTTGTCTTTGAACTTTTTTATTTTTTTTACTTGTCCAAAAGCTCAAGTCGCTTGTCCACTTTACAAAATAAAATACATTAGATTTTTTACCATAGAGAATCAGACAAAAATGTCGGCAACACTCTGCCTATTGGCTTTTTTTTCTTTTTAAGGCTCTCCTGGAGGATGGTTGGCCACCCGTGGTAGCCTATAACATATTGCAATTACAACCAAATACTTATGTCTTTATAAAATAATTCCCTCCAGGGCTCGAAATTAAGGGAGTCCAATGAGGCTGATGCAGCAGGTCAGACCGTTTAGCTTAAAATGTTGATACATATTTATTACTTCATATTATAAGCTCAACAATGCGCACATGGCTGTAGGCTATGCGTGAATGTTCAAAAATGCAATAAGGGGGAAAACGCTGTCCCAAAAGCGCACTGCACGCACAATCTGTTTAATGTGACGAGATGAAAATATCCTTTAGAAATTAAGAAAGAGGGGAGTTTTAAAGATGCATCAACTAGTATGGGTTACTAATATGACTTGAATTATGCTTTTGGCTGCTAGACAATAAAATAAAGTTGATTTTGAAAACCAATGGAACATGAGAAAATGCTGGTTTCAATGGCATATTAATCAAGTATTTAGACAATGTTAATTATCCTTCATTATATTTGTCAAATATGACTGGCTTTTAACCTATATTTATGTAATTAAAAGGCTCATATCAGCATCGCTTTGGACATGAGACTGTAGCCTACACTTTGAAATGTAGGCATTCTTAATATGAAAAAAGGATTTGAATATTATTCTGATCAGAGTAATTGTTTGATATTGTGATTTTTGTGTGTGTGATTTATAGTTATTTAAAAATGTATATATGTATGTTTTACTCATCCGATCAGAGAACTTAAATCTATATTTTTCTTGTCCACCATTTTTTTTTTGTCTCGGACAAGAGGACAATTGTTAATGTCGAGCTAGGTCTTGGTGTTTGCTTGCTTGCTGATGTACAAATTAAAGAACCTGGACAAAGATGTTGGGAAATAGCTCACCATATAATGACCTTTTTAGCCCCCATTTTTATTCGGAGAAGGCTTTGCCCCATAGTGGTGTATTACATAGTCTATTGTGTACTAGCCACCGCAGAAAAGGAAACTTGGACCAAGGAGGAAATGGCAATAGGGATCTGGAGAAGAAAGCGTCAGATGTAATGTCCAGCTGGGGAGAGGAGGAGAAGGAGGATGTGAGAATGGACGAATGACTGGGTGGTATGCGGGTGGGTGAGGTGGTGGCATTGATCAGAAGACTGTTAATTAGACGTGTTCTCCATCATTTACAAGGGACACGTTCATTAGGCACCAAACGGTTGAAAACGGAGTAAACGCTAATCTTGGCTGCAGGTAGCCTAGCGCTTAAGAGTGTTGGGCCTGTATCCGAAAGGTCGCTGTTTGTAATCAGCCCTTGAGCAAGGCAGTTAACCCCCAACAACAACTGCTCCCCAGGCGCAAATGATGAGGACGTCGATTTAAGGCAGCCCCCCTCACCTCTCTGATTCAGAGGGGTTGAATTAAATGCGGAAGACACATTTTTGTTGAATGCTTTCAGTTGTTCAAGTGACTAGGTATCCCCTTTCCCTAAAGCGGGAGGAACTTCCTGGATCTGTCCAATTAGAAATGCAAATGTTAATTTGTTTGCTATGGTGTGTCCTACTGAACATTAAACATGATAATGAAGGTCCGATGACATGCCTTGGGCTGCGTTTACTCAGGCAGAACATTTCTCATATTTTTTTCACTAATTAGTCAGCTCTGAAAAATATCTAATTTGAAAAGACCTGATGTGATTGGTCAAAGGACTAATTTATTGTGAAAAAATTAAGATCAGAATTGGACTGCCTGTGTAAACACAGCCTTGGTGATGCAGTTAAAACAGCTGATAAAGAACCCTAATTGATTTAGGAGTCTACTAAACGTAAGTTTAAAATCCTTATCTTCTTGGATCTTATGAGAAGACCAAAGTCCACCACATTTTCAAAAATAGCCTTTTTATGGTTTGTTCAAGTCATCGTATATTATTTACACCCGTAGCGCCAACTCACTCCCCTCTGAATGGATTACATTCGCTGTTTGTTCTCAGCAGGCTTACTACGGCCCGACTGTCACGAACATGCCAAGGGTCTTGTGACCAGTTCAGTGGGTTTGTGCGTCTCCCCTGGTGTCCTGTTTCCTTCCTGTTGCTGAGCTACTGCTGCTCCGGCGTCAGAGCTTCTCCCCGTGGCCTTTGGGATTAACCCAGCTGTTAAGGAACCGCAAATGAATCAGGGTCCTTATTGGCGGTTGTGCCACCGGCATACATATATTTGACTTGTGCACACGATGGTCTTGACATCAGCTAATGTAGCCATAAGAAAAGTATAGCTGAGTATACACATTACACAATGTCGAAGAAAAGCATTTGGGGAATTTTTGGTGGAGCAGTTACTGCATTGCATCCCACAGGTGTTAAGCCCTTGGTCTCAGTGTGTGGGATATGTCTGTGTTTATTTCAAGGGATTGGCCTCACCTACAGGGCAGTATTTTGGGCTGAGTGTGTGTATGTAGCAACAGTGAAGCATCCTCCGCTTACACTTAGTGGCACGGGTGCTCTTTCCCTCCCCTTTGTGTTAAACCGCACCTTATCAGAGGGAATCACGTGCTGACTCACCGTGGCAGAGGCACTATGGCAACCTACAAACCAAGCAGTGTTAGGATACATCCTCACCTTGGTGTGGTTTGTGTTGGAGAAGGAATGCCAATGTGCCAACACGTTCTCAAAAAAAAGAAGCTGAAATTCATAATTTCTATGAATTTCTGTCAGTTGATAGCTTATGGGTATTGCTCATCAACATTCTGAATGAGGGCAAGAAAAAAGGCTGGTCCCACCCATCTCTCACAGCTAAACTGAGAAAAGTTTAGGGAATTGGATGCAAATAGCAATACTCTCTTTAAAAAAAAAAAAAATGGTGGCCCTGTATGAAGAAGGTTGTTCACAGCATAGCTCCGTGTGTGTGTCAGAGAGAGGGTGGGTGGAAATGTGCCTGTGCTGTCACAGGCTGTGCTCTGACTCATCACATAGCAAAGTGCTGAGCAGGTATCAGGCTCCTCGTATCATCACCTGGCTCTCCAAGGAACAGCCCTTGATCCAGAGGCCCTAATCAAACATGCTGGAGGGCAACGTTGAATACTCACACACCCACGCCTACAGTAGTATCACTAACTTGTTTCAGTTCTTTTCACACACACACACTAGCTTTTGGCAGTATTGTGCTAAAACACAAAACCACAAGCCTTTCCTTTACACGATTCCTCAAGCAAATCAAACCCTCATTGCATTCATCCCCTCGCTACATTGAAGTGACACATCATTCCCTGTGGATAAGCTGTCGTGTGCGATGGCCTTCACCTTCTCCCCAGTGCACTGCCCTGCTACAGTGCGTGCAGAAGGTAGCCCCTTGTAATATAACGGCTAACCGTATAGTGCTCAGTTAGGCAGGTCTGCGCTCCAATCGTAATCGCATTCCTCTGTCTGTCTGTGTGAACGCATTGGTCTCAGTCTGTCTGCTGAACGTGGCTGCTGGGAACGTGGCCCCAGTTCTGAAGAACTGGTATTAGCAGCAACATGATGCAGCTGCAAACCTAAAACAGCTTGTGGCTCGCTTGCTTAGCTCCTCTGAGGAGTTTCCAAAGCAGCTAGCCAAGAACAAAAAAGTATTTAGCTTTTATCCCCTGCCATTATAAAGATTCTTAAAATGTAATCTATACTGCGGTCAATGACAGTACTCTGTGTATGAAGGGTTGGGTAGGTTACTCTCTAAATGTAATCTGTTAGTTGCTAGTTACATGTCCAAAATTGTAATCAGTAATGTCACTTTTGGATTACCCAAACTCTGTAACGTAATCTGATCACTGTTACTTTTGGATTACTTTCCTTTAGGCATTTGAAGAAAACAAATATGATCAAACACATTTAGTGTGTCATCATAACGGTCTCTGACTTGGGCCTTGTTTCAACGCTGAATTTAATGTCATTGAGAAACAAAGGTGCCATAATGCATCCTTTCTGAATTTAATCCAAGAAGTAATCATCTAGTTTTTCAAAAGTGTCTAATCTGATTACAATATTTTAGCTGGTAACGGAACTGGTTAGTTGTTTCATAGTCAGATTACATGTAATCATTTACTCCCCAACCCTGTGTTTGTGTTACGCGGAAGAGCGTTTTGATTGCGAAGCTTGTTTTCGAGAACTGAGTGACAACATGGCAGCTGTGTCTTTGAAACCAGATCTCTATCATGTCCAACCTAAGAGCATCATGTGTTGTCTGTGTCCGCTTGTTTGCGCCGCCTGCAAGTCTGTGTGAATGGTTCTCTACTTGCATCCCTCCCTGCGTACATTTGACAATGTGCGTCTGGGTAGTGTATTGACTCAGTGTTGATAATGGTAGCCAGTGTGATGGTATGATGATAGTGTGAGTCAGCGTATAGCAGGAAATGAAAGGCTTTGATGTAGCTGTTGATGTGGGCTGATCCTCTGGCCCCTGTAGGGAAGGGAAATGGCTCATCACCAGCCAGGCTCTGGAATGTGCGAGGAAAATGTAGGCATCTGTGCTCAGGACTCAGTACTACCAGGAACACATTACACGAGTACTGCAATCCAAGAGGTTTCGCATTACCTTTCCATTACACAACTCTGAAAAATGTCAAATTAAAAGTTGTAAGATGCCAGGCCTTCACGTGTAGTTAATAGCAGAATGTTGGGCATTCCATCGAAAGTGTATCAGTGACATAACAATTTCAAACGTAGTATTAAACCCAGTGATAATTAATGGGGATAACATTAATCTGAAGTTAACATAATATGGCAAGAAAATCCTGTGACACTGAGACAGTTCTGTAACTGTCTGACTGTCAATCAGGCAGTATCTCTGTCTGTTCAGCAATAGGTACTTTTTCTCTCTGGACTTGAGACAGTCTAAACTAAGCCTTTCCAATCTAAGCCTTAAGGGTGTCCCACAACAAGGGTTGTAAACCTGTTGACAGAGCAATAATACTAAACGCTTGGATCAGAAATGGTACAGAGCTCTATCTGGGCAATTGTTTCCATGTTTTCTGTGAAGCTGACCCTCCATAACCCACATCCTAGCCCTGACTTAAATCCTTCCTCATACTAGGGGTAATTTCCTAGAAGGAAATGGGAAGCTGTCAGTGTTAGGGGACGTCCCCACTCCTGCTATGCTAAGGCCAGTTAGTCAGTCCCCTGTAGGAATGAAGGGAGGGTTGGGCTGTCAGTAGACCATTGAACTAATGCATCTGGTCATGTGATCTGTAAAATATGCAGCCGAAGTCCAACAAAAGCAGATACAAATTCATTGCTTTAAACTAATTATGCTGAGTAATGTAATAACTTATTTGAAAAGTAATTACTTTATGTTACATGTTATGTTGGCTGACAATTTTTTAGCTACGCTATCCTTACGAACCGCATAGCATTGCGGCAGTAGATACTGGTATGTTAGCTAGTTACCTAATGTTAGTTGGCTACTAATACATCGAACTTGCCAGGCAGTATATTAACTAACTAACCAATGTTTATTGACTTGATTATTCACATCATTGTTAGCTAAGGGGTATAGTCATTGTTCATTCTGGCTATTTACTCCAATTTCGGAGTGCACTCGCGCAGAATAACTGATGAATTTATGAATGCTCAACACCTGTTGAATATGGCCGGTGTCGGCAAAAAAAGCGTAATTAAATTGTTGCCAGCAGCACAGTTGGTAACCAATGCTCTAGATAACATGAAAACAGCCTAACCAGCGCTGCTAGGGCGAGTAAAATGGTCAGTGAGGTGTTCTCTCATTCGTGTCTGGAAGTAGATAGCCAACGTTAGCTAGTTAGCTTGGGTGCTTGACTGCCATTGAACGCTCGGATCAACCATTCTCCTCGACCAGAGCGTCCAGTGTGCGCTCTGAATGCTCCGAATTTATGAACGGACAATCAGACAACGCTCTGGATTCACAAACACCCAGAGCGCATTCTGGCACTCCAGATTGAATTTACGAACACAACCGAAATCGTAAAATTTTTAGCTAGTAATTTGTTATGCTAGCAAGAGGTTGCATAGCAACAGCACCAACTTCCGGTAGACAGGCGAAGCTCTAGTACGCTCAACTGAAACGATACCGTTCGTTTACTGTATACTAAAATGAACTAATAGTATTTAGTATACAGCATGTTATTATGGGTATTCAAACACAGCTCTAGTCTTACTCCTGGCTCTCAGCTGTTGCAGTGACATACTGCACAGTAGTAAAGTGATGGTATGGTGGTGACGACTGACTGGCTAAAGTGGATTGATAGACTGTCAGGGGCAGGTCCATAGAATATAATTACTCGACGGGATAAAAGACCCATCAGACCAGGGCAATTTGACTCCACACTCAGGCCCACCCATCGTAGAACATGACTTGAATAGGAATGTCTGTTCAAGTAATTATTTTCTATGGTAGGAATCCAATTGGCCAGTCTATCAGACCCAATTTCTTCATGCAGTGCTAAGCTGAGAGAGAGCAGCCAATGGATAGATGGACTATAGGATTATTGCACAGCTGCCAAGGGCGTGATGCAGCGGTCAGGGTAGGGATTTTCATTAAGGGCCTTTTGCTCTAATGTGCTTTGCTCTGTCTCTCCTTTCAGACCTAGGGATGAGTACGGGGAGGTGTTCGAGGATTTACCACAGGGAGAGGTGTTGAGGCCTACTCCCTGGTGTCGGGACTCTTTTGACATTTCGAGGATAAACAATGGTCACTCACGGTAGACACTGTCAAACGCATTAGGATAATGAAAAGGCTAGTTCAATCTAATCTCTGATTGTCACAATTTTTAACGTCAGAGATCATCATTATAATCAACGTTGTCCTCATTACAATTTCATCCCCTGCAGTAGTAACATGGTGTCAGGCTTCCGGTTAGGTGCTTGTTCTCTTTGTGTGTGTTCAGAGGAAGAGGGGATGCCTAATTTGGCAGAAGTCTCTGCTCTGTCCCGCCCTTCTCCGTCAGGCTTTGGCAGCTCTGACATTTTGCTTCACTTTCCTGCTACTCAGCAGAGAAAGGGAGGAAGTGTGTGACCTGGAGTGGTCCGACCCCCGAGACCAAATTCCCATATATTCTACCACATTACGAGCTCAGTGGGTTCCTATAGAGATGCAGCGTGTTCAGACAGGATTGGCACATTGATCATGTATATTTAACATTTTGTTTGACTAGTATTTCCTCTATCCCTTGACTTCTGACCCAGACGGTAGCAATGCTGGAGAGAGTGCAGAGTTCAGTGCTGGATCCCCTGACGTAGCTGTGTTGGACCTGTTGTGAAATTCTGCTGCTGCACTGTCTCATCCCTCGTCAGGGCTCTGCAGTAGCCAAGGCAGTAGTATCAGAGGTCAGGTGACCCTGTCACTGTTAGAGGGGCATTAGGGCACTCTGTGTGTGTGTGTGTGTGTGTGTGTGTGTGTGTGTGTGTGTGTGTGTGTGTGTGTGTGTGTGTGTGTGTGTGTGTGTGTGTGCGCACCACAGAGATATGTAAGTGCTAGTTGTAAAACAGATTGCAGGGTGCTAAGAGGTCAGTGCTACACCAACACTCCTACAAGGTATAATCACTAGTATATAGGCCTAGAGCTATGTCTTTAAAGTATGGTGTGGCCATTTTTAAAGTGAATGGAAAAAAGAATCCCCCTCTATTTAACAAACCACCAAGCCAACTCGCCTATGTTCCTTAAAATATCTGAGATGATAAATGATCTCTAGTAAATTGTTGAGAGTGGCTGTCAGACCAAGGTCATGTTCATTAGAACTCACAACTGGAATGCTTTAAAAGATTTTGCCAAGGAAAGCAATTTGGCTTTTTTTCTTATTCAACACGTCCAGGTAGTCCCTCCTTGTTCCAGAGTGTTTTCTGTTTATTCCGTTTGGTGTCTAATGGATACCCAGGCCTAATATTTTCCAAACAAGTAATGGATTTTAAACTTCTCCGCGTGTCTTCCTTGCAAACACTGGCGTAGAAAGGCTCAATAATAATAATAGATCTTCTCCATTTATCATGTTGCTAATTCCTATGCAGGGGGGACTGTGAAGTCACTCATGTACAGAGCTCCAGCTGTTCATGTGAGATCTGTTTTTTCCTTCATTATGTTTGAAGATCAAACTCCTTCAGCATATCATTCATTTTACAGAGTACTTCGCCACTGCTGTCTTTCATTCTCTTCATGCCAAATGGAATGTTGCATGACTACTGATGGGGCATGCTGGTGGAGTTTGCTTGCAGTTTTAGGCTGTATTAATGTCGTTTTGGCTTGTCAATTTCCAGAAACAGCATTGTGGTAGACTTCATGATGCACTTCTTAGAGCGTCCAACCACATTTTAGTTCGTAGAAGAGTAGTTTGTACTTTTGTGATTGACAGGTTCGTACACTGCTATTGATAAAGCTTATAGTCAATCAATCAATCAATCAAATGTATTTATAAAGCCCTTTTTACATCAGCCGACGTCACAAAGTGCTATACAGAAACCCAGCCTCAAACCCTAAACAGCAAGCAATGCAGATGTAGAAGCACGGTGGCTAGGAGAAACTCCCTAGAAAGACAGGAACCTAGGAAGAAACCTAGAGAGGAACCAGGCTCTGATGGGTGGCCAGTCCTCTTCTGGCTGTGCCAGGATGAGATTGTAACAGTACATGGCCAAGATGTTCAACTGTTCATAGATGACCAGCAAGGTCTAATAATAATCATCATCACAGTGGTTGTAGAGGGTGCAACAGGTCAGCGACTCGGGAGTAAATGTCAGTTGGCTTTTCATAGCCGAGCATTCAGAGGTCGAGACAGCAGGTGCGGTAGAAAGAGCTTGTCGAAAACAGCAGGTCCGGGACCTGGTAGCACGTCCGGTGAACAGTTCAGGGTTCCATAGCCACAGGCAGAATACTGGAGCAGCAGCACGACCAGGTGGACTGGGGACAGCAAGGAGTCATCAGGTCAGGTAGTCCTGAGGCATGGTCCCAGAGCTCAGGTTCTCTGGGAGGGTGAGTAAGAGAATTAGAGGGAGCATACTTAAATGCACACAGGACACCGGATAAGACAGGAGAAATACTCCAGACATAACAGACTGATCCTAGCCTCCCGACACACAAACTATTGCAGTATAAGTACTGGAGGCTGAGACAGGAGGGGTCGGGAGACACTGTGGCCCCTTCTGACGATACCCCTGGACAGGGCCAACCAGGCAGTATATAACCCCACCCACTTTGCCAAAGTACAGCCCCCACACCAATAAAGGGATATCTTCAAACCACCAAGTTACTACCCTGAGACAAGGCTGAGTATAGCCCACGAAGATCCCCCCTCACCCCGGCACGATTTTGAGGGGGGCGCTAAACCCGGACAGGATGATCACATCAGTGACTCAACCCACTCAAGTGATGCACCCCTCCTAGGGATGGGATGGAAGAGCGCCAGAATCCTTGTGGAGAGAGGGGAGCCGGCCAGGCAGAGACAGCAAGGGTGGTTCGTTGCTCCAGTTCCTTTCCGTTCACCTTCACACCCCTGGGCCAGACTACACTCAATCATAGGACCTACCGAAGAGATGAGTTTTCAATAAAGACTCTCACATGGATAGGCAGACCATTTCATAAAAATTGAGCTCTATAGGAGAAAGCCCTGCCTCCAGCTGTTTGCTTAGAAATTCTAAGGACAATAAGGAGGCCTGCGTCTTGTGACCGTAGCGTACGTGTAGGTATGTTCGGCAGGACCAAATCGGAGAGATGGGTAGGAGCAAGTCCATGTAATGCTTTGTAGGTTAGCAGTAAAACCTTGAAATCACCCCTAGCCTTTTTTATAAATGTATTTTATTTAACCTTTATTTAACTAGGCAAGTCAGTTAAGAACGTTCTTATTTGCAATGACGGCCTACCAAAAGGCAGAAGGCCTCCTGTGGGGACAGGGGCCTGGGATATAAAAATAAATATTATATAAATATAGGACAAACACACATCACCACAGGAGCGACACAACACTACATAAAGAGACAGGAAGCCAGTGTAGAGAGGCTAGCACTGGAGTAATATGATACAATTCTTTAGTCCTAGTCAAGATTGTAGCAGCTGTGTTTAGCACTAACTGAAGTTTATTTAGTGCTTTATCCGGGTAGCTGGAAAGTAGAGCATTGCAGTAGTATAATCTAGAAGTGATAAAAGCATGGATTAACTTTTCTGCATCATTTTTGGACAGACAGTTTCAGATTTTTGCAATGTTACGAAGATGGGGGGAAAAAGCTGCCCTTGAAATAGTCTTGATATGTTCGTCAAAAGAGAGATCAGGGTCCAGAGTAACGCCGAGGTCCTTCAGTTGTATTTGAGACGACTGTACAACCATCAAGATTAATTGTCAGATCCAACAGAAGATCTCTTTGTTTCTTGGGACCTAGAACCTGCATCTCTGTTTTGTCCAAGTTTAAACGTTTTTAAAAATCCGCCGTTCACTTCCTTATGGCTGAAACACAGGCTTCCAGGGAGGGCAATTTTGAGGCTTCACCATATTTCATTGAAATGTACAGCTGTGTATCATCCGCAGTGAAAGTTAACATTATGTTTTCCGAATGACATCACCAGGAGGTAAAATATATAGTGAAAACAATAGTGGTCCTAAAGTCAGTGCAATCTAGGATTGTTTGGTGCTCTTTGGGTTTGTGTTGAGGTCCATGCCCAGGTGTCAGCCATAAACGGTAGGTTAGAAGAGCCAGTCAGATCTGCAAACAACAAAGAGATGGGTAAATGGCGATTTGGGACCGGTTGTTAGTGTTCGTCTTGGTCTGTCAACTCACACCTCCATTTTCATGTTGTCAGAAGTTGCGATGGCGAAGTGCAGGTGTTTTAATTAGAGCTGTTATGTGGGGAAACATTTGCTGCCTGCAGCGTTTCATCAAAATAGGAACCGTACTAGAAAAGTGCTTAGCCCGTTTGCAGTGCACCCTCCCCTATCTGAGACTAAAACTACATCCTCATTTCACCACAACCTTTACGCCTACACCTTTAACCTTCTACTGTACTTTCAGGCTGTTGTCATTACAGTATCTGCCAGAGCCCGTTAACATGGGTACCCCTGCTCCTAGGAAATTAATCATTGCTAAAAAGTGGGTTAGTACAGCTTCCTATTTCTGGCTTACAGGCTTCAGTCTGAGCCTACATCTAGAGATGCAGTGATGAGAGAGGATGAGAAATGTTACAGGAGCTTCTTGGTGTAAAGATTGTGTGTGGCTGAATGAGTTGTCCTATACTGTATCTCTTGTGTGACATTGATTATTCTCTTTTCTTTCTCTCCCTCTCTCTCAGGAGACAAAGATGGCAGTAAGGTGACCACGGTGGTAGCGACCCCAGGCCAGGGTCCCGACCGGCCGCAGGAGGTCAGCTATACAGACACTAAGGTCATCGGCAACGGCTCGTTTGGGGTGGTCTACCAGGCTAAACTGTGTGACTCCGGGGAGCTAATAGCCATCAAGAAGGTTCTGCAGGACAAGAGGTTCAAGGTGAGGACCATTTCACTGCAGAGACGACTACATCGTAGAGTTTATTTTTAGGACTTCTTGTTGCACTGTGCGTTTTTGAGTAACGACAGTTCAGTATGACGTCACTGAAACTAGATCCCTGACTGGAGTCTCACATTTTAATAAGCAATTCTTAAGGAATAGTGTTGATTTTCTTCCCCCAAAAAGTGTTTTCTACAATACAGTTGAAGTCGGAAGTTTACATACACCTTAGAAAAATACATTTCAACTCAGTTTTCCTGACATTTCATCCTAGTAAAAATTCCCTGTCTTAGGTCAGTTAGGATCACCACTTTATTTTAAGAATGTAAAATGTCAGAATAATAGTAGAGTGATTTATTTCAGCTTTTATTTCTTTCATCACATTCCCAGTGGGTCAGAAGTTTACATACACTCAATTAGTATTTGGTAGCATTGCCTTTAAATTGTTTAACTTGGGTCAAACGTTTCGGGTAGACTTCCACAAGCTTCACACAATCGGTTGGGTGAATTTTGGCCCATTCCTCCTGACAGAGCTGGTGTAACTGAGTCAGGTTTGTAGGCCTCCTTGCTCGCACACACTTTTTTCAGTTCTGCCCACAAATTTTCCATGGAATTGAGGTCAGGGCTTTGTGATGGCCACTCCAATACCTTGACTTTGTTGTCCTTAAGCCATTTTGCCACAACTTTGGAAGTATGCTTGGGGTCATTGTCCATTTGGAAGACCCATTTGCGACCAAGCTTTAACTTCCTGACTGATGTCTTGAGATGTTGCTTCAATATATTCACATAATTTTCCATCCTCATGATCCCATCTATTTTGTAAAGTGCACCTGTCCCTTCTGCAGCAAAGCACTCCCACAACATGATGCTGCCACCCCCGTGCTTCACGTTTGGGATGGTGTTCTTCGGCTTGCAAGCCTCCCCCTTTTTCCTCCAAACATAACTGTTTGGTCATTATGGCCAAACAGTTCTATTTTTGTTTCATCAGACCAGAGGACATTTCTCCAAAAAGTACCATCTTTGTCAGTTGCAAACCATAGTCTGGCTTTTTTATGGCGGTTTTGGAGCAGTCGCTTCTTCCTTGCTGAGAGGCCTTTCAGGTTATGTCGATATAGAACTCATTTTACTGTGGATATAGATACTTTTGTGCCTGTTTCCTCCAGCATCTTCACAAGGTCCTTTGCTGCTGTTCTGGGATTGATTTGCACTTTTCGCACCAAAGTACGTTCATCTCTTGGAGACAGAACGCGTCTCCTTCCTGAGCGGAATGACGGCTGCGTGGTCCCATGGTGTTTATACTTGCGTACTATTGTTTGTACAGATGAACGTGGTACCTTCAGGCATTTGGAAATTTCTCCCAAGGATGAACCACTTGTGGAGGTCTACAATTTTTTTTCTGAGGTCTTGGCTGGTTTGTTTTGATTTTCCCAGGATGTGAAGCAAAGAGGCACTGAGTTTGAAGGTAGGCCTTGAAATACATCCACAGATACACCTCCGATTTACTCAAAGGATGTCAATTAGCCTATCAGAGCTTCTAAAGCCATGACATCATTTTCTGGAATTTTCCAAGCTGTTTAAAGGCACAGTCAACTTTAGTGTATGTAAACGTCTGACCCGCTGGAATTGTGATACAGTGAATTATAAGTGAAATAATCTGTCTGTAAACAGTTGTTGGAAAAATTACTTGCGTCATGCACAAAGTAGATGTCCTAACCGACTTGCCAAAACTATAGTTTGTTAACAGGAAGTTTGTGGAGTGTTTGAAAAACTACTTTTAATGACTCCAACTTAAGTGTATGTAAACTTCCGACTTCAACTGTATGTCTTACTTTTATCCGTAGCTTATGTGAGCTCACATGTCTACTGTCATTCGACTGAAAAGACTTTAGGAGGTTAGTCAGGTCACTTACCGCTGTGAGACTGCTCTCTCGTGATCGTCTAGCACTGCCTGCCGTACCACACTGATGGGCGTTTGGTTCATCATCCTGGAACTCGGCCTGAGCATGATGCCCTTGTCCCCAGTGATGTGATGTCTTGTGAGAACACTTCCCTTCCTGTTGGAGCTGAAATGGGGCGGAGTCTCGTCCCTCTCTATTCCAGCTTTAGCTCAAGCATGGAGTTGTTCTTCATCTCTTCTATTGTCACACCCTAAAGGAAACTCAACCCATGGATTTCCTCAGTCATCATGAATGGACTGCATGTAGCCTACATTATGACTGACGTAACTGTGTTAAACAAGTGTTGCAGTGGCTGCTCTGTGCCAGTGTTTGAAATAGCTTATAATGTGTGTCTGTGGGTAATTTGCTCCTTGTTCAGATTTCACTGACGTGATTTGACCCCCATTCAGTTATGGCTGTCACTGTTTTACAAACATCTATGACGGTTGTAGCTTGCCTAAATTAACCATGTGTGGGCTTCTAATTTAAAAACAGTGACAGGGTGCCAAACGCAGTCTAGAAATTCTCAGATTCTTACCTTGAATGTTTCACTAGCTGTGTGATGGACACCCATTGTTGTGTTTTAGCTGTTTCCCAAACCTCTCCTCGAGTACCCCTTGCCATTCCACTTGTTTGATCTAATCTAATACTAGCACACCTGATTTAACCAACCAGCTGACCAGTTGAACCAGGTGTGCAAGTACTGGATTAGATCTAATAAGTGGAGCTGGTAGGCTGCGGGGTAATCAACGAGCTGTTTGGGAAACACTGAGTGCTTTGGAGGAGAAGTCCATGTGCTCCATGTTATGTTGTCTCGCGCTCTCTCTCTCTCTCTCTCTCTGAACAGCCATTTTCTCTAACCCTGGATCTGTCAGCCCCTATCAGATGCGCCTCAAAAGCCTTTTAAGACTCATTTAAGAGAGCCTGTCTAACTTGTCCAGAATCACTGGAAAGTTTCTTCTGGGAGAGATGCTGTCTGGGAGAGTGCAGCTTCTTTAGCCTGTTTGACTTGTCTAATGCTCGCAGGTTGTCAGATTATCTCAATGTCTCATCTCGTCTCAGAACCGGGAGCTGCAGATCATGAGGAAACTGGACCACTGCAACATAGTGCGTTTACGCTACTTCTTCTATTCCAGTGGAGACAAGGTGGGTGGTTGCTGCTCATACGTCAGTATGTCCGTCTGTCTCTGTGTGTTGTTGCAGGTGATGGAGACTCACTATTGAACAAGTTTTTGTTTGACACTGGTTAGGCTAAATGTTGCTCCTGAACTTCTGTTTCTACCACTTATATTATTTGGCTTTCAATTGTGAAGATTTTCATATTAACTTAAGCTGTTTAGGTTTATACTCTTATATTGTTGGGATTAGAGCTAGCCCCATTTAGTCGTCTGGTCAATTGTTTGTTCGATTGGCTGTTGGTCAACCAAGATTTCTTTAGTCAAGCAGTAGCAAAAAATATATATACACTGCTCAAAAAAATAAAGGGAACACTTAAACAACACAATGTAACTCCAAGTCAATCACACTTCTGTGAAATTAAACTGTCCACTTAGGAAGCAACACTGATTGACAATAAATTTCACATGCTGTTGTGCAAATGGAATAGACAACAGGTGGAAATTATAGGCTGTTAGCAAGACACCCCCAATAAAGGAGTGGTTCTGCAGGTGGTGACCACAGACCACTTCTCAGTTCCTATGCTTCCTGGCTGATGTTTTGGTCACTTTTGAATGCTGGCGGTGCTTTCACTCTAGTGGTAGCATGAGACGGAGTCTACAACCCACACAAGTGGCTCAGGTAGTGCAGCTCATCCAGGATGGCACATCAATGCGAGCTGTGGCAAGAAGGTTTGCTGTGTCTGTCAGCGTAGTGTCCAGAGCATGGAGGCGCTACCAGGAGACAGGCCAGTACATCAGGAGACGTGGAGGAGGCCGTAGGAGGGAAACAACCCAGCAGCAGGACCGCTACCTCCGCCTTTGTGCAAGGAGGAGCACTGCCAGAGCCCTGCAAAATGACCTCCAGCAGGAGGTCATTTTTATTCTACAATTTTCTAAATTGTAGAATAATAGGGAAGATATCAAAACTATGACATAACACATATGGAATCATGTAGTAACCAAAAAAGTGTTAAATAAATCAAAATATCATTTAGATTCTTCAAAGTTGCCACCCTTTGCCTTGATGACAGCTTTACACACTCTTGGAAATCTCACAACCAGTTTCATGAGGTACTCACCTGGAATGCTTTTCCAACTGTCTTGAAAGAGTTCCCACATATGCTGAGCACTTGTTGGTTGCTTTTCCTTCACTCTGTCCAACTCATCCCAAACCATCTCAATTGAGTTGAGGTTGGGTGATTGTGGAGCCCAGGTCATCTGATGCAAGCACAAACTAGATGGGATGGTGTGTTGCTGCAGAATGCTGTGGTAACCATGCTGGTTAAGTGTGCCTTGAATTCTAAAAAAAAAATCTGTGTCACCAGCAAAGCACCATTACACCACCTCCTCCTTGTGTCACGGTGGGAACCACTCATGTGGAGATCATCCGTTCAACTACTCTGCGTCTCACAAAGACCCGGCGGTTGGAACCAAGCATATCAAATTTGGACTCATCAGACCAAAGGACAGATTTCCACTAGTCTAATGTCCATTGCTGATGTTTCTTGGCTCAAGCAAGTCTCTCCTTCTTATTGGGTCCTTTAGTAGTGGTTTCTTTGTAGCAATTCGACCATTAAGGCCTGATTCACGCAGTCTCCTCTGAACAGTTGATGTTGATGTGTCTTGTTACTTGAACTCTGAAGCATTTATTTGGGCTGTAATTTCTGAGGCTGGTAACTAATGAACTTATCCTCTGCAGCAGAGGTTACTCTGGGTCTTCCTTTCCTGTGGTGGTCCTCATGAAAGCCAGTTTCATCATAGCGCTTGATGGTTTTTACGACTGCACTTGAAGGACCTTTCAAAGTTCTTAAAATGTTCCCGATTGACTGACTTTCATGTCTTAAAGTAATGATGGACTGTCGTTTCTCTTTGCTTATTTGAGCTGTTCTTGCCATAATATGGACTTGGTCTTTTACCAAATAGGGGCTATCTTCTGTATACCACCTCTACCTTGTCACAACACAACTGATTGGCTCAAACGCATTAAGAAGGGAAAAAATTCCACAAATTCACTTTTAACAAGGCACAGCTGTTAATTGAAATGCATTCCAGGTGACTACCTCATGAAGCTGGTTGAGAGAATTCCAAGAGTGTGCAAAGCTGTCAAGGCAAATGGTGGCTACTTTGAGGAATCTCAAATATATTTTTTTGTTTAACAGTTTTTTGGTTACTACATGATTCCATATGTGTTATTTCATAGTTTTGATGTCTTCACTATTATTCTACAATGTAGAAAATGGTCAAACTAAAGAAAAACCCTTGAATGAGTAGGTGTGTCCAAACTTTTGACTGATACTGTATATATCATGGCGTATAATACACTGATTTTGCGCCTGTCTGAGTCGACTGATCCATTGTGGAGGTCATGGGGATGGCACGGTCCATCACTTTTTAGATGTGCTCCTGAAATTGTATATGGTTATATTACATAAGAACAATGGTGCAACACAAATAAAAAATTTATTATTTTATAACAAATGCGCTTTCTCCCGCATTGGATAGTGGTCGCTGTCTGCGGTTCGGAAACACATCAGTGTGCTGTTGAATTGGCGCGTTTTCCTTGACCATGTTACTATGTGCATAATAGCGAAGTTAACCAGCATATTGGTGTTGATAACTTGGAATGTGGTGGAGGCAGCAGCAGAGTTAGGAGATGAGAGAACAGCCCTTACTTTATTGTCTCAGAAAGGTGAGGAGAGAGGAAACCCCAACTTAATTAGGTCTATAATCAATAGCCTAACTGTTAAATGTGCCTGGCTTTATAAATCATCAGTATATCTGCAGAAATAAGACTGGTCCTGCTTCAGTTGCCTGTTTGAGTGTTTAATAGCCTACTGATTCCGTGCTCATGCAACATGTCAAGTAAACCTTTTCACAAATTCGGCTGTTTTTAATCTTTGCATTTCTGTAATAAAGGCTTTATACTTTAGATTTTTTGTTAACATCCTCTCTGACATTATTTATAATTTATTCACTGTTTACACTGTTCCAAGTTGTCGGAGTAACTATTTTATAATGCTCTTTTTTTCTTGCTTGCCTTATTATTATGATCATAAGTGATGTCTTTATCATTGGTAGGCTTAGTATAGCAGCCTTGTATAACCACCACTGACTGAGCTGTAGGTCAAAAAGCGCATCCTGTTTAGTCTTAACACCGTAACTTACTTAGGCCTGTATTTCAATACTTTTATAGGCTACTGTTTCAATCAGTCAGTCCATTCATTCATTCATGTCATCACACAGCATACGAGTCATTCATAATTTGAAATGCAGTCAAGCATTTTAGTTTTAAAATGAAGTAAAGCGAGCCTTGATTTAATTAGCTTAAACGGACTGTTTTTAGTCTTTGCTGTAATAAAGGCTTAACAAAAAAACGTTACAAAAGACTCTGGTTACGCTTATAAATTAATTACGGTTTACATTGTTCCAAACGGTCAGAAAAATAATGTTGTAATCTATACAGCGTCTATTTTGCAGACATAACATGCACGCAGCGCTTGCGCCTTACCTTTTTCTTGATGTCCAGTGCTTTCCCACAACTTGTCAAATTTATTCCACACATCGGACTATCCCTTTATCTCCTCAGCAACCAGTAAACATACCCCTGTTTCGAGTTTGTCATATACATGTTAGTCATTTAGCAGATGCTCTTATCCAGAGCGTTGTACAGTTAGTGCAGTCATCTTAAGATGGCTAGGTGGGACAACCACACATCACAGGCATAGAAAGTAAATTTTTCCTCAACATAGCTGTCAGTAGAGTAAGAGCTAGAAAGGGGGTTGGGGTCAAGTGCATAATTGTTTTTATTTTTAGGTGGGGTTATTGAGGTGAGGAGGAGAATTATTTAAGATACTGTTTAAGAGGTAAGGTTTCAGGTGCTTTCGGAAGATGGGCAGGGACTCTGCTGTCCTAGCTTCAGGGAGAAGCTGGTTCCACCATTGGGGTGCCAAGAGCTTGGACGGAGCTGCCTGAGGTGGCAGGACAGAGTGCTTGGGTTGGGGTGTCCTCTGAATCCATTTCGCTGTTACGGTGTTCAGAGTTTATGACCAATATATTGATGTGATTATGATATGCTATAAATCAGGCCCCATTGTGCCCTATTCGGACTGGATTAGTTTTACTGGGGGAGGTCGAGCACAAAACACCATATCTGTGATTTTAGTCCCGTCCGAATCTACCATCAGTAATTTTTACATTGCAGGAGAGTAACAATTCCAGCCAGAATAACCTACTGTTTTTTGGCGATAATACTAGTCCCGTGTGAAACGACATCCCTGTGTTTTGATAGAAATGTTTGAGCTTGACAGGTGTTGCGCAAGAAAACTGATTGGATAAATTGAACTAGGTGCTGTTCATAAGCTATATATGAATGGCCTATCAACTTTCACGGTGAATTATTTTGTTTATCTTTTGTGCGTATGAATTGAATATTTCCAAATGCATCAGTAAAAAATATTAAGCCTATTTAATGCAACCCTTGCTGTTAATAGATCTCAAAGCAGCATGCAACTGATCTAAACATTTGTAAATGATAACTTTGTCATCCATAGCCTTAAAATGCATCTCAAGTGCAATTGCACTGTTTAGCGCACATCTGGAGGTTGGGGGGGGGGGGGGTGCATTTAGGATGTACTGCGGATCACTAAAATGTCCTAATGATGGTTTAGAAACTTGGGAACCAGGCTTGAGTAATCAGTTTGGCCCTATCACCTGGACATATTGAAAAACTATCTTCACGCCTAGAATAAAAACCTCCAGGCTTCTGTCATAACTGTCAATTTATTTTAAAAACTAAATAATAATTACCGGGCAGTTTTGAAAATAACTAATCCTGTCTGAATCGTCCTCTGGAATAACGGACATTCTGGAGTAATAATTACATAACCAACTTTCTCTAGTAATACTAGTCCCATTCCAGTAGGTCTCTCGTCAAGTGCATGCAATACATACATGTGTCATGTAAAGAGAGCAAGGGTTGAGGGAATAGGGAATGTTTTTCCTAAACAAATGAGGTATTTTGGTAACAACTTTACAGTCAGAAATTGCAGCTTCAGCAACACGGACAGCACGATAAACACTTTGATGTTCAGTGGTGGTCGCTGCAGCAGGGAGGAGAGACACTTGCTTTTTTTTTTGCGCAGCAAGTCTGAGCCCGGCACAATCAAATCAATTGCCGGTCGGACTCCCTCTAGTCATTTGTGTGTCTTAATGATTTAACCAAACAGTGGGCTTAAAGCATCAGACAAGCTCAGTGAATATAGTTAATTTGATTAAAACACATAGGATGTGTCAATATATGGAAAAATACATTTTTAAAAATGTTGACCAATCGATTGGAACAAACTACCTTTGGTCGACCAATATTATTTTTTTGTCAGGGACAGCCCTAGCTGGGATATACGTGAACAAGGGGACATTAGGGTTGGGGCATTAAAACCTGTTAAAAAGAAAGGCATGTGGTGCATAATGATATTTGGGTCATTGTGGCTAGGCAGACTGACATTGTGGCCTATGGTGGTGTGCAGTGTAGGTCTATTTGCATAGACAAAGTGACAGTCAGCCAGTCTGCCACTATGACCTGTAGTGTGTGGTTAATGTAATGTGATCCTGCACCCTGGCACAGTGGGGTGGGCATGCTGACACTGGGTGTCTGGCCTCTGGATGTGGGCCAGAGGAAACCGGAGCCTGCTATGTGACCAGACTAAAGGCTGCTGCTCTACCTTAAAAAGAGCCGGCTCATATTCTTCCTTGCCTTGCCCAGTGATGGGATTACCTCGCTCTGGCTGACCACGGGTGCTTCTCAAGGGGCTTCGTCTCCTCGCCGCCTCTTGTGATGGGAGAAAACAACATTTATACAGTTATCAGCATATTATTTTGAATGGGGACTAGGAGAGGAATCCACTTTACACTATTGAAATGTGGCCCATGACTGTATGCCCTTTAGCCCTAGCCAGACAGAACACCAGGACCTAGTGTCTGGAGGGCTGTACACTGATCTGCGTCCCTGCTTGCCCTTTCCCCTCTGACTGTGACTTCATAGACACATGAGACTATCTGCTGTGGAAGGGCAGTCACTGTCGTTCCATAGAGAGGGTTGCCTCAACAGGATGGTGCTCATTAGGACATGCAACAGATTATTATAATTTTTTTAACTGGCTGGTTTGAGCCCTGAATGCTGATTGTTTGAAAGCCGTGCTTTATCATGTGTTTTTACTGCTCTAATTACGTTGGGAACCAGTTCATAATAGCAATAAGGCACCTCGGTGGTTTGTGTTATAGTGTCAATATATCACGGCTAAGGGCTCCGCATTGCGTCGTGCCTACGAACAGCTCTTATACCACACCTCCTTGGGGCTTTATTGCTTAACTGTACCATTCTGCAAAATACACAGATTTGCATCTTGTATACTGTTTAATTCCCACCATCTAATGGTTAATCAGGGTCCTAAGTGGTCTGGTTGAAACAGATTTGCCTTTCCTCTTGATTGGTGAAGCACAGCTTTGCGTCATTTATAAGCATATACAAGGCTTCTAGTGAGACTCTGGAAAACAACATCTCATTTAGACACATGCAGCCATGGCACAAATTGGTACATAAACGACATACCCCATCTAAAAAAAGAAAACTATGTTTTTCCGAGTTTATTTAGCGAATGCTGGCAAATGCAGAAAATAGACAGAAGGAGACCACACACTGTCACTTGGGGCAGAGCACTGAGCAGTCAAGCAGTCACTACCTGTTGCTGTCAAACCAATCAGCTATTTACATGGTCAGAAGGGAACAAGGGAAGTATCCAATCACCTGCCTTTTGTGTGAGCCGATGAGCCAATCAGAGGTGTAATTTAGGGGCTGCTGTTGCCGTAGTGAGGCAGGCAGGAGAGTGAGTCATCCTTTGTGTGGGGCTTATTTTAGAGCATTGCTCTATCAGGAAGTGTCTGTTTTTTTTGTTTTGTGTGTCTTTCTCTCTGTGTGTGTGTGTGACTGACTGACTGTGTCTTGAGAAGACTTAAGGCTGACTTTAATTTCCTGTGTGGTAGGAACAGATGATATACAGTTTAAAACATATACAGTTGAAGTCGGAAGTTTACATACACCTTAGCCAAATACATTTCAACTCAGTTTTTCACAATTCCTGACGTTTAATCCGAGTACAAATTCCCTGTCTTAGGTCAGTTAGGATCACCACTTTATTTTAAGAATGTGAAATGTCAGAATAATAGAGAATTCTTTTTTTCAGCTTTTATTTCTTTCATCACATTCCCAGTGGGTCAGACGTTTACATACACTTAATTAGTATTTGGTAGCATTGCCTTTTTAAATTGTTTAACTTGGGTCAAACATTTCAGAAAGCCTTCCACAAGCTTCCCACAATAAGTTGGGTGAATTTTGGCCCATTCCTCCTGACAGCGCTGGTGTAACTGAGTCAGGTTTGTAGGCCTCCTTGCTCTCACACACTTTTTCAGTTCTGCCCAGAAATGTTCTATAGGATTGAGGTCAGGGCTTTGTGATGGCCACTCCAATACCTTGACTGTGCTGTCTTTAAGCCATTTTGTCACACCTTTGGAAGTATGCTTGGGGTCATTGTCCATTTGGAAGACCCATTTGCGACCAAGCTTTAACTTCCTGAATGATGTTTTGAGATGTTGCTTCAATATATCCACATAATTTTCCTCACTCATGATGCCATCTATTTTGTGAAGTGCACCAGTCCCTCCTGCAGCAAAGCACCCCCACAACCTGATGCTGCCACCCCCGTGCTTCATGGTTGGGATGGTGTTCTTCGGCTTGCAAGCCTCCCTTTTCCTCCAAACATAACGATGGTCATTATGGCCAAACAGTTCTATTTTTGTTTCATCAGACCAGAGGACTTTTCTCAAAAGTATGATCTTTGTCCCCATGTGCAGTTGCAAACCATAGTCTGGCTTTGTTTTTCAATATAGGATCGTTTTACTGTGGATATAGATACTTTTGTACCTGTTTCCTCCAGCATCTTCACAAGGTCCTTTGCTGCTGTTCTGGGATTGATTTGCACTTTTCGCACCAAAGTACGTTCATCTCTAGGAAACAGAACCCATTCTCCTTCCTGAGCGGTATGACAGCTGCGTGGTCCCATGGTGTTTATACTTGGGTACTATTGTTTGTACAGATGAACGTGGTACCTTCAGGCGTTTGGAAATTGCTCCCAAGGATGAACCAGAGGTCTTGGCAGATTTCTTTTGATTTTCCCATGATGTCAAGCAAAGATGCTCTGAGTTTGATGGTAGGCCTTGAAATACATCCACAGGTACAACTTCAATTGACTCAAATGATGTCAATTAGCCTATCAGAAGCTTCTAAAGCCATGACCTCATTTTCTGGAATTTTCCAAGCTGTTTAATGGCAGTCAATTTAGTGTATGTGAACTTCTGACCCACTGGAATTGTGATACAGTGAAATAATCTGTAAACAGTTACAAATTACTTGTCATGCTCAAGGTAGATGTACTAACCGACATGCCAAAACTATAGTTTGTTAGCAAGTCATTTGTGGAGTGGTTGAAAAACAAGTTTTAATGACTCCAACCTAAGTGTATGTAAACTTCCGACTTCAAATGTATACAAAACATTTTAGAACACCTGCTCTTTCCATTTCATAGACTGACTAGGGGAATCCAGGTGAACGCTATGATCCCTTACTTGTTAAATCAACTTCAATCAGTGTAGATGGAGAGGAGACCTGTTGAAGAATGAGTTATGAGTGTAATTGTGACGTTCAGAGGGTGAATTGGCAAGACAAACGGGGGATTTGAACGGGGTATGGTAGTAATTGACAGGCGCACCAGTTTGTGTCAAGAACGGCAACAGTGCTGGGTTTTTCATGCTCAACAGTTTCCTATGTGTATAAAGAATGGTCCAACACCCAAAAGACATCAAGCCAACTTGACACAACTGTGGGAAGCATTGGAGTCAACATGTTCCACAGGGATGCTGGCACACTTTTGACACCTTGTAGAGTACATGCCCCGGCAAATTGAGGCTGTTCTGAGGGCAAAAGGGAGGGCTGGGGAGGGCACGCAACTCAATATTAGGACGCTGTTCTTAATGTATTATACACTGTAAATGTGATCATTCTTTTAGTGGTTCATTGAAGACATCTGCAGGGACAGATTCATAGAGAAAGTGTGATATCCCATTGCCCTCACTAGAACAGTCATCTGTTCCTCTGTTGCCCTGCCAAAAAAATTAAAATATCTGACTCCCTTGATGTTAAGTCTAGCTTGTGTGTCTCTGCCAGATCATACAGTAACTGTTTTCCTTCTTTTCTCTCTCTCACTGTCTGTTTGGCCTGCTTAGTCACACAGCGAGGCCTAGGTCGTTTTCATTAGGCATACAATGGAAAATGTGTTTTGCAACGGAATATGAAAATTAGCCTTTGTTTTTGGTCCAGGTAACCCCTCAGCATTTCAGTCCATTTTCTTCCGTTTGGTGCCTAATGAACAAGAACCATGTTACATTGTGATCACTCCAAAGGAATTGATACATGCTTCTAACCTCCTCAGCCCACTGTCCCTAGTCTGACTCATACTCTAAATGTCTCCGTGTGTGTGTGTGTGTTACAGAAGGACGAGGTGTATCTCAACCTGGTTCTGGACTACGTTCCTGAGACTGTGTACAGAGTGGCTAGACACTACAGCCGAGCCAAGCAGACCCTCCCCATGGTCTATGTGAAGGTAAGACCCCCTCGAGTCTATCGCTTCATCAAGATACTACTCTCTGTATGTTCATTTAGAACAGTGTTTCTCAACTCGAGCACCCAACATCAAACATTTTTGTTATAGCCCAGGACAAAAACACCCGATTCAACTCAGAGGGCTTGGTGATTAGTTGACAAGTTGAATCCGATGATCTTGTCCAGGCCTTTAATAAAATGTGTATTGTTTGGGGACTGGAGTTGAGAAACACTGCCTTAGATGCAACATGTGGTAGACCTCGGTCAAATGCAAACGTCAAATACTTGAGCTGCTCTTTAGTTTGCCCCGTATAGGGCCTCCCAACTGGCGCAGCAGTCTAACGCACTGCATCGCAGAGCGAGAGGCGTCACTACAGACCCGTGTTCGATCCCAGGCTTTGTCGCGGCCGGCCACGACCGGGAGACACGAGGGGGCGCACAATTGGCCCAGTTGGTTGGCTGGCCGGGATGTCCTTGTCCCATCGCGCTCTAGCGGCTCCTTGTGGCGGGCCGAGTGCATGCACGCTGACCGGTCGCCAGCTGTAGGGTGTTTCCTCTGACACATTGGTGCTTTTGGGTTAAGTGTGCAGTGTGTCAAGAAGCAATGCGGCTTGGCGGGGTCGTGTTTCGGAGGACGCATGGCTATCGACCTTCGCCGATCCCAAGTCCGTACGGAAGTTGCACCGATGGGACAAGACTGTAACCTCCAATCCAGAAAAAGGGATAATAATAGAAGTGTTTGCCCGGTACTGTAGAACCAACAGAATAGTCCCACGCAGTGTGTGGTGGAGGGATGGTTGTGTGTCTGGCCAGGCAGACAGACTCCTTTGGGCATTTCCCTCCCGTCCTCCTCACCATGCTGTCCTGCGTCATCGTGCAGCGGCCAGTTGAGATGGCGTCAGCGGCCTTATTATAGCGCCCCTGCCGTCTCTGCCTTTCCAGCTTGCCACTTAAGGAAGTGGAAGTAGTGGCATAAACAAAGGGCTGGACTGGAGTCTGAGCCAGGGACCGCTAGCTGGGGCTTTCTGGGGGATTTGAACACTGGCATGCTGTTATTTTTAGCCCATTGAATACGAGGGAGCCTGAATTGCCTCTACTCTATAGGCCTACCACCCATGTCACTATGTGTAGCTAGCTTAGCGCATGTACTAAGTTGTCTGTGTCCACATCTCTCTCTGCAGATGTACATGTACCAGCTCTTCCGGAGCTTAGCCTACATCCATTCCTTTGGGATCTGCCATCGGGACATCAAGCCCCAGAACCTGCTGCTGGACCCGGAGACAGCCGTGCTCAAGCTCTGTGACTTTGGCAGGTGGGCTGGAACATTGAAATACAATGGAGCCATATTGATGGAGGAAGCAAGGATTTGACAGCTAGTAATGTTTTCAGACATAGACCCAACCTAGCCCAGCTCATAGAATATAATTTCTAGAATGGACAAAGCCCCTCAGGCTCACACAACAGCAATTTGCCGTGGTCTGGGCCTGAGTTCTAGTAATCATTTTTTTATGTGATGGACTAGGTTGGGGCTGTGTTTGAAGCTGTGTCTGAAAATGTTACTGGCTTCGTTACCTTGCTTCCTCCATCCCTTTTTCCTTTGAGAGGAATTGAGGAAACTACTAACTGGTATACATAAAATAAAAAGCAGTTTCAAGTCTCAAATCCTCCTTTTGACCGTCCTTACCCACCAACTTTCCTGCCTGCCTGCCTGCCTGCCTTCCTTCCTTCCTTCCTTCCTTCCTTCCTTGGTTATCTTTGGCAGTGCGAAGCAGCTGGTCCGTGGTGAGCCCAATGTGTCCTACATCTGCTCACGGTACTACAGAGCGCCCGAGCTCATCTTTGGGGCCACTGACTACACCTCCAGCATAGGTACGCTTACACTACTAACACTGACTACACCTCCCACTACTAACACCTTACACTGACTACACCTCCCACTACTAACACCTTACACTGACTACACCTCCCACTACACCTCCCACTACTAACACCTTACACTGACTACACCTCCAGCATATATACACTTCCACTACTAGTGTCTGTGTGTGTGAGTCCTTACAGTATTTCTCCATCCTCTGCAGATGTATGGTCCGCTGGCTGCGTTCTAGCAGAACTGTTGCTAGGGCAACCCATTTTTCCCGGTGACAGTGGGGTGGATCAGCTGGTGGAGATCATCAAGGTAAAAACACCTGCCTTCAAATGTCAACAGACAGACGGTAAGCCGGACCGTCACCCAAAAGAATGCACAGAGATACCGTGACGAGATCTTGAGGCCCATTGTTGTGCCATTCATCTGCAGCCATCACCTCATGTTTCATCATGATAAGGCATGGCCCCATGTTGCAAGGATCTGTACACAATTCCTGGATACTGAAAATGTCCCAGTTCTTCCATGGCCTGCATACTCACCAGACATGTCACCCATTGAGCATGTTTGGGATGCTCCGGATCAACGTGTATGACCACTCATTCCAGTTCTCACCAATATCCAGCAACTTCGCACATCCATTGTAGAGGAGTGGGACAACATTCCACAGGCCACAATCAAAAGCCAACTATGTGAAGGAGATGTGTGCATGAGATGTGTGCATAAGTTAAATGGTGGTCACAGACACTGACTGGTTTTCTGATCCACTTCCCAACCTTTTCTTTTAATGTAAGCAACAGATGCATATTTGTATTCCCATTCATGTGAAATCCATAGATTAGGGCCTAATTTATTTATTTAAATTGACTTATTTCCTTATGAACTGTAAATTTTATCATGTTGCGTTTATATTTTTGTTCAGTGTACATATTGTACATAAAACATAAAATATTTGTTATATAGTGGCATATAAAATATTGATGAAACAAATCATTTTCAGGACACACTCTTAAAATGAATGATCAAGCAGAACAAAACCTGCATGCGAATATTTGAAGATACAAAAAAGTGATTAATAAGTTATAAGTACATTTCCCAGAATTTATCCCTCAAGTTGACCCTAGAGCATTCAAAAAGAAGCTAAACAAATGAAATGGTTGTTGGAAATATATAATTTGCTATTCTAAGCACTAAGGTTAAAAGAGTATGAACATTGTTTCCAAAGCAAAGTGATATATTCTTTGCTATCTGGACGTGTGACCTGTCAAAGTTAATGAAACTCCCATGTTCTATGACTGAGTGGAACTTTTTTGAATTGCACTGAATTAAATTATATTTCCTGTCACTCAAATTCTACATCCTGTGGGGTGTGGCCAATCCAACTAGAATTTCAACGGATGAGTTGAATGGGAGTGAATTCCCATATTCTGAATTAAGAACAACCCTGGTGGTATTGTAACTCATGAAATGAGTGATTAACTTCTGTTTTGTACTAAGTACACACCTGATACTTCAAATGTACATGGGAAATGGGAAAACGGTTCCTCTGTCTCCGTGTCTCCCCAGGTTCTCGGCACTCCCACTCGGGAGCAGATCAGAGAGATGAATCCCAACTACACTGAGTTTAAGTTCCCTCAGATCAAGGCACACCCATGGACTAAGGTGAGTCAACAGGTACAGGAACCGTTTTTTACTATTTTAAAATCTGTCGCCTACATCTGAGTGTCTCTTTCTGAGTCCCCCCCGTCTTCAAATCTCACTCATGCATCAGTGAACTTCAGTGTTCTTGAGATGTTAAACACTCACACGGTCACCAGCCCCAGGGGCAAGCAGAGGAACAGCAGTGTACGCACAAACTCTCACATAGAGCTCGTTCTAGAATCTGCAGGTTGAACAGACTCACAATGTGCCGCACCACATTGGTGGCAAAAGGGACAGCTGGTCCAAATTCGCTGCCTATTGCGCTCCCCATAGGCTCTAACCCTTCAGTGTTTCCACATCTGAAGGGTTGGATAAGTATTCCACATTACAAATCTGCACACATCGAAGGGTTACATGCTGACCACACCGCTCACGTCGCTAAATAAATGCACATGTGCATGTTATTCAATCATTGCACCCACACTGCTCGTGCGCGTCAGTGAGGGCTGCATGGCCAGGCGAGGTTGAGTTTGTTTTGATATTTCAACCTGCGTGTCCTGATCACTTCTGGTGTGGGTGAACAAAATCAACTTGCACGCAATGGCGCATGCGTGCAGTTTGGTCAACATGTTAGGGATACAGGTAGAGAGCTAGTTGGCACCGGAAAATTTGTCCCACGGTTTTACACCAGCTCTCCCCTCTGCAAGAGACAATTTATGCTTGATCTGAAAATGTGGTCGGAGATGCTGTTTGGGGGGTGTGGCCAAATTGAGCTCCGTACCGCATCTCTTTGCGCCTCTCAAATTTTGTAACAATGCGGAGGGCTCCGTATGGCTCCGCATTGACATGATTGGTTGACGGTAGGTGAGGGCGGGAGGTCCTGTATAAACACAAACTCACTTCCTTCAAAACAGCTTTGGGCTGCTCAGTGAAGCGCAAGAAGTATGATTGCCCTGACTTCTGCAGTGGCCATATCACTGTAAATGCTGCACAGCCAATGCCGAGATCAGGATTGACCATGCAGCACCTTTAAGATATGTTTACACTCCCTCTGGTGGTGTAGTACTGCACTGCGCTGTCCTCTGGCCTGTGAGTTTCTGAATAAAAAGTGAATCTACTAGACATTTTAGGTCCCACTTTAAACAGTCACTTCAAAGGTTTAATGAAGCCTTTATAAACCCTTTGTAAGTCTATAAATGCTTCAGAAACCATTCATAGGATTATGCCACATTTGGCAAAACACGATGTAAGAACCGTATATAGATATGTCTTTTCTTTATATGCAGTGCTTATGACGACTTAAAGAATGCTATGTATGGCTTTGTAAAATTGTTTAAAGTGGAGCAAGATTTTAAAACCCTGTCATTCCACCTGTAGTGTTGTGTGTGTGTGTGTGTATATATACAGTGCCTAGTGAAAGTCTTCACCCTTGCACATTTTGCAGCCTTAGATTTAAATTTGAAAAATCATTAAATGTGGATTTTGCACAGGCGCACTGTATAATATTTAGCTGTCATTGGTTTAGCAGGTGTAGGGTGAAGTTGTCTCTGGATGCTGATCTTTGGTCAGTTTTGCATATTCCCCACTAATGCTTAAGGCTAGGATTGGGGGAAGCTGACCCTAGATCTGTACCTAGGGTAATCTTCACCCAGGAGCTTTAGCTGACGTGTCACCTCTAACCTGTGTCATTGACCGGTTTCAGCCTTGTGTGATTGGCTCTCAGGTGTTCCGGCCGCGCACGCCCCCTGAGGCCATCGCTCTGTGCTCGCGGCTGCTGGAGTACACGCCCACAGCGCGCTTCACGCCCCTGGAGGCCTGTGCCCACACCTTTTTCGACGAGCTCCGGGACCCCAACCTCAAGCTGCCCAACGGGCGCGAGAAGCCCCTGCTCTTCAACTTCTCCACACAGGGTATGGATGGAGCTCATACACAGCTCTGTATCTCCTACTGAATTACTAGAACGGACAAAGACCCTCAGACCACTGCAATTTGACTGGAACACTCATGGGGACCACTCAATATGGATGCCAGTCTACTCATCACAGAACTTTGACTTGAATAGGAATTGTATTTCTATACATGCCAAATTTGACTACTGATTAGCATGGTGTTTGGTAATGGGGAATGTGACTATTAGTCCATTAGATGATTGTGATTATGATTTAAATTTGATCAGAGCGAATTAATGCTGTGACTATGATTGGTTGTAAATTGTGTCACTATTCCTTGCTGCTTTGTAATGCAGGGCTCCCTCGTAAAAGAGACCTTAGTCTCAATGGGACTTCCCCTGGTAAAATAAAGGCTAAATATGCTATGATGGTGAATGTGGAAGTTGGGCCTGTAGTTGTAGGCCAAATGATAGAATGTGTGTCTATAGGTAACTGTATTTGGGTCTGTGGTTGTAAATGGTAGAATGTGTGTCTATAGATAACTGTAGTTGGGTCTGTGGTTGTAAATGGTAGAATGTGTGTCTATAGGTAAAACTATTTGGGTAGTTGGGTCTGTGGTTGTAAATGGTAGAATGTGTGTCTATAGGTAACTGTATTTGGGTCTGTGGTTGTAAATGGTAGAATGTGTGTCTATAGGTAACTGTATTTGGGTAGTTGGGTCTGTGGTTGTAAATGGTAGAATGTGTGTCTATAGGTAACTGTAGTTGGGTCTGTGGTTGTAAATGGTAGAATGTGTGTCAATAGGTAACTGTATTTGGGTCTGTGGTTGTAAATGGTAGAATGTGTGTCTATAGGTAACTGTAGTTGGGTCTGTGGTTGTAAATGGTAGAATGTGTGTCAATAGGTAACTGTATTTGGGTCTGTGGTTGTAAATGGTAGAATGTGTGTCTAGAGGTAACTGTATTTGGGTAGTTGGGTCTGTGGTTGTAAATGGTAGAATGTGTGTCTATAGGTAACTGTAGTTGGGTCTGTGGTTGTAAATGGTAGAATGTGTGTCTATAGGTAACTAGTTGGGTCTGTGGTTGTAAATGGTAGAATGTGTGTCTATAGGTAACTGTATTTGGGTAGTTGGGTCTGTGGTTGTAAATGGTAGAATGTGTGTCTAGGTAACTGTAGTTGGGTCTGTGGTTGTAAATGGTAGAATGTGTGTCTATAGGTAACTGTATTTGGGTAGTTGGGTCTGTGGTTGTAAATGGTAGAATGTGTGTCAATAGGTAACTGTATTTGGGTCTGTGGTTGTAAATGGTAGAATGTGTGTCTAGGTAACTGTAGTTGGGTCTGTGGTTGTAAATGGTAGAATGTGTGTCTATAGGTAACTGTATTTGGGTAGTTGGGTCTGTGGTTGTAAATGGTAGAATGTGTGTCTATAGGTAACTGTATTTGGGTCTGTGGTTGTAAATGGTAGAATGTGTGTCAATAGGTAACTGTATTTGGGTCTGTGGTTGTAAATGATAGAATGTGTGTCTAGAGGTAACTGTATTTGGGTCTGTGGTTGTAAATGGTAGAATGTGTGTCTATAGGTAACTGTATTTGGGTCTGTGGTTGTAAATGGTAGAATGTGTGTCAATAGGTAACTGTATTGGGTCTGTGGTTGTAAATGATAGAATGTGTGTCTAGAGGTAACTGTATTTGGGTCTGTGGTTGTAAATGGTAGAATGTGTCTCTATAGGTAACTGTAGTTGGGTCTGTGGTTGTAAATGGTAGAATGTGTGTCTATAGGTAACTGTATTTGGGTTGTTGGGTCTATGGTTGTAAATGGTAGAATGTGTGTCTATAGGTAACTGTATTTGGGTAGTTGGGTCTGTGGTTGTAAATGGTAGAATGTGTGTCTATAGGTAACTAGTTGGGTCTGTGGTTGTAAATGGTAGAATGTGTGTCTATAGGTAACTGTATTTGGGTAGTTGGGTCTGTGGTTGTAAATGGTAGAATGTGTGTCTATAGGTAACTGTAGTTGGGTCTGTGGTTGTAAATGGTAGAATGTGTGTCTAGGTAACTGTAGTTGGGTCTGTGGTTGTAAATGGTAGAATGTGTGTCTATAGGTAACTGTATTTGGGTAGTTGGGTCTGTGGTTGTAAATGGTAGAATGTGTGTCTATAGGTAACTGTAGTTGGGTCTGTGGTTGTAAATGGTAGAATGTGTGTCTATAGGTAACTGTAGTTGGGTCTGTGGTTGTAAATGGTAGAATGTGTGTCTATAGGTAACTGTATTTGGATCTGTGGTTGTAAATGGTAGAATGTGTGTCTATAGGTAACTGTAGTTGGGTCTGTGGTTGTAAATGGTAGAATGTGTGTCTAGAGGTAACTGTATTTGGGTTGTTGGGTCTATGGTTGTAAATGGTAGAATGTGTGTCTATAGGTAACTGTAGTTGGGTCTGTGGTTGTAAATGATAGAATGTGTGTCTATAGGTAACTGTATTTGGGTCTGTGGTTGTAAATGGTAGAATGTGTGTCTAGGTAACTGTATTTGGGTAGTTTGGTCTGTGGTTGTAAATGGTGAATGTGTGTCTATAGGTAACTGTATTTGGGTAGTTGGGTCTGGTTGTAAATTGTAGAATGTGTGTCTATAGGTAACTGTAGTTGGGTAGTTGGGTCTGTGGTTGTAAATGGTAGAATGTGTCTCTATAGGTAACTGTAGTTGGGTCTGTGGTTGTAAATGGTAGAATGTGTGTCTATAGGTAACTGTATTTGGGTAGTTGGGTCTGTGGTTGTAAATGGTAGAATGTGGTTGTATCCTGACTCTCCACCCTTCTCAAAGTGTGCACTTTCACACTTCTTGTCGTGGATGTGACATTGTTGGAAACGCCCTCTAGTCACTATTTACACCAATCCAACCCTTTTTAATCCATGATGGGAGTATGCAAATTTGGTCCATAGCCATAGAATGTGAATTTGAGGATGGTGATTGATTACGATGTGATCATAGTGAACGCATGCTGTGACTCTGGTAGGATGGTGATTGATTACGATGTGATCATAGTGAACGCATGCTGTGACTCTGGTAGGATGGTGATTGATTACGATGTGATCATAGTGAACGCATGCTGTGACTCTGGTAGGATGGTGATTGATTACGATGTGATCATAGTGAACGCATGCTGTGACTCTGGTAGGATGGTGATTGATTACGATGTGATCATAGTGAACGCATGCTGTGACTCTGGTAGGATGGTGATTGATTACGATGTGATCATAGTGAACGCATGCTGTGACTCTGGTAGGATGGTGATTGATTACGATGTGATCATAGTGAACGCATGCTGTGACTCTGGTAGGATGGTGATTGATTACGATGTGATCATAGTGAACGCATGCTGTGACTCAGGTAGGATGGTGGTGAATGTGATAGTCTGCTCTGTAGTTGTAAATCTAAGATGTGCTGTCTATCTGTAGGTGATTTTGTCTGACGTGGTGTTTCTTTCTCTGCTTCCCCAGAGTTGTCCAGTAACCCCTCCTTAGCCTCCATCCTCATCCCCGCCCACGCCCGGAATCAGCCCGGGGCCTTCACCCCTACCAACGCCTCCGCACCCTCAGGTCATTACACCCCCCCACCCCCCTGTCTGTCTCTCTCACCCTGTCTCTCTCACCCTGTCTCTCTCACCCTGTCTCACACCATGTCTCTCTCTCACACTGTCTCTCTCACACTGTCTCTCTCACACCCTGTCTCTGTCTCTCTCACACCCTGTCTCTGTCTCTCTCTCACCCTGTCTCTCTCTCACCCTGTCTGTCTGTCTCTCCCACTATTGCCATTCCTAAATCGACCTCTAGACACGTTTGTAGATCTGACAGGGTTGGATAGGTGTAAACTAGGGTTCTTGTGGCAGGGGCTATGGGTCAGTGGAGGATTGGGAACTTCTCTCTCTCTTCTGCCCTCACCCTCACCTCTCACTACTCCTGGCTAGAGTCTCTTCTCAGTACTAACCAGGGCCCGTGGTCACAATGCGTCCCAGAGTATAGCGTCTAGAGTGCTGATTTAGGACCAGATTTCCCCTTTAGAAAATAATGAATAACATTATATGGAAAGAGTGGACCTGATCCCAGATCAGTGCTGTTACTCTGAGACGCTTTGTGAATAAGGGCCCAGAGCTCTCCTCATTAAAGGCAAGTTCTGTAATGTACTGCTTCCATTTCCAGATGCCAACAGCGGAGACCGTGGCCATACCACCAACGCTGCCTCCGCCTCCAACGCCTCCACCTGAGACCTCTTCCTGACCCCGCTGCCCGAGCTCCTGGACGACAACAGTGGCATGGCGGCACACCAACCAATTAATAAAGCAAAGCAAGAAAACTGACGCCCGACAAAGATGAACACAAGGAAAACTGAATCGGAACTTCGTTATTCCCCTACCACCACCACCCTCTCCTCTCCCATCGTTCTAATGTTTGTTTATTTATTTGTATAATAAGGACAACCGTGATACGTTCTCAGAGCTGCTCTTCATCTTTCTGTACTTTGAAGAGGAGGGGACCGAGTGCGGGTGTGTTTAGTGTAGAGATCATGTATAGCTATATAAGTATACAAAAGTACTCTGACGTGTTTGTTTCCATAGACAATCTTCTTTTTTTCGTATGCTAGATATAGTCATCCCACTCTCTCTGTATAGGAGAGGCCTCTACATGCGTCCTGCAACAGCCTTACGTTCAGACTGTGGCCCCTTGGGGCCCCTGTCGACCCCTTCCCACCCATTCATACATATACATCTGAGGACCTTGATGACGTCGCGACTTTTAATGGTTGACCTCGATATCTGTGTCTGTGTTCAATGTACACATACACAATTGATATATTGTAGAATTGTGTCAGCTACTCTCCCACTTCAGAAATCACACTCCTGCTATGCAGCACCATTTTGACATTCTGCTCGTAGGGCAACAGTTGTCTCGCAACTCCGCACGTTTTTTGGGTACGTCCCCCTTTTAGCTCCGAGAAACGGTGCATAAATGAGTTTTACCGCGTTTTTCCCCTAAGGGTAATGCCATACCGACAAAACTTTGCCAGAACAGACCTAAGAGCAAGAAAGAGATTCTGTCTCATGTGATTTCACTGAAGACCAGGACCTCTGTATTACTTTTCCTGCTGCTTGTCAGATAGACATTATGACTAGTAAAGCCTGGTATTGTTCTGTTTCTTGTTAGAGTGGGTGGGTTTCGGGGACTGGCTATGAAGGATGCTTGGATGCGGGCGTATGATTGCATTTCCTCACAATCTTTTGTTACCATTCTGTGTCCGAATGTTCCCTATAATTTAGTGCACTGCTTTTGACCACAGTCCACATAGCTCTGGGCAAAAGTAGTAGGGAATAGGGTGTCATTTCAGACGCAGCCCCCCATGTCATTTTAAACCACTGACTTCACCCTTTCCTGCTCTTCTTTTGCAACTGAAAGTCCTGCCATCCCATCCCTCAACACTTTGAAGACCTATACAAAAAGTACACACAAATGTGTTTGTATTTATGTTTGTAGATGCTCTTCACCAAACTGGCTTACGTGTGCGTGTCTTCCTGTGGTATGTATGTAAATAGGCAGACCCAAGAACTGTTAACGAGCAAAAACAACAAAAATGAATGATATAAAGAAGAATACAAAATAAAAAACATTCAGGTTAAAAGTTATTGTATAGTCAAACTGTAGATCAGCTTTGTTTTTTTCCTCCAGTCATATAGTTCAATCTCAACTGTACAGTAGGTGCCAGCTGTATCATTGTAAGAATAACCAGTAATGGAAAGTGTATCTATAGGTTGGAGTGCCTTTGCTTCCACTCATTCTCTCCTCTCTTCCCCAGGTCCCCTCCCTCCATGGTCCTACCTGGAGGTTCTGGTGTGAAATTGCCCTTACGCACAGATCTAGTTTCAGCTTGGTATCCTGAAATCCTAACCATAGTGGGGGAAATGCAAAACTGACTCGAGACCAGCGTACAGGGCAACTTCACCCTATTCCTTCCTGGAGTGCTGTTGACTTCCCCTTTCCACCTCTCTGATCTTACATGTACCACAATTCACTGCAATAGCCAGGTGTCACACAGACCACACTCATCACATCACGTTTCTTTTTGTACGATTTGGCTGTGTGTCTTTGGGACCCCCTTTGGTGGTGGTGGGTTGGGGGAGTTGTCTCATTGTCTTTTTAAAGTGTCTGAGAAAATCATTCTCTTTCCAGGAAGGTTTGGGGTGGGTTTTAGAAGGTGTTTTTATGGTTTTATTAGAGATGCGCATACAACCCCACACGGTTCTGGGGGAAGTCTTGTCGTATTCAGTATTACTTTCTCAGCTATGGCAATAAACAATTTGTCTGTAGGATTTATGTCCACATTCTCAACAGCACTCTGGGAGAGATGTCATGTAGCACCAATCCTTCATGTTTTTTATTTAATTTTTTAAAGCATATATTTGTATGCTTGCTTGTAATATTTGCATCCGTAAATGTGTTGCTATCCAATCATCTGGCCTGTAAAACAAACAATGTGACCACTTCTTGTGACTTTAAGGATAACATATGTACAAAACAATGTTTAAAAAAATGATATGTATAAAATAAAAAAATCTGGGTTATATTCAATTTACAACAGAAAAAAACTATAACATTACTACTACTTGAATGCCTCTGTGACTGAAATTTTGATTTCATTTTGAATATAAACCTTTTGTTCTGTGAAGGTATGCTTTATGTCCCCTCTCCCTGTAAATATTTCTGTCTGACTTGGTTCAGAGAAATAGTTACCTGGTACTGTAATTTGCATTAAATAAACAGTAGATTAGCCTGGAAATGAACACACTGTTGTGTCATGTTTTTGTGTGTCTGGTTTTGTTCTCATATGCTACCTGGGTTGTGTTTAGAACAGAGAACATTGAAACTGGGTTACTTGTATGAGAAGGCACGTATTTGTTATTCCGTTGAAAAACATTTGTTGCTACAGTATGTTCCCTGCTGAGCACGACCTTGTTAGCTCAAAGTTGGATGCGTTCCAGTAGAAAGTAGCCTATCCCATGGTCCTGGTGACACGCTTCTTTTGAGCCCACGATTAAGATGCACATCTACCCCAGGTTGTGGCTTATGGTATTATAATATAGATAGTTGACTCAGGTCTACATTTCCGAGTTTAAAATGGGGATTAACATAAAATACATTTCATTTTCAGATTTGACAAATACATTACCTTGTTCCCTTAAATTCCTCTACCTTTCTGCAGTATTTACACATCTGCCTGAACAATTTACATGTTTTTGAATCATTCATTTATTAAAGAACTACAGGTGTTACTGGATTTCAGGAACTGCTGAACACAGTTGATTTGGATGGTTCTGGATACAAAATTACTTTTAACAGTACTGCTTCTTCAGTGGTCTGTTCAATCCAAAATACAAAAGAGTGGTCATTTCAGTTCTTAAAAAATGTACAAGTGACAGACTGCTGCTGATAACAATTTAATAAAGTTATTTTGCAGGTGTTACCCGTTTACGAACACACCCAATGTGACCTATCTGTGTTGAACTGCATGCCCTCATATTTAGACACTAGTGGCACCCCGCTCTATGGGTGGTAAATATTTGTGGCATCACAGTCACAAAACCCAGGCAAATAAACGAAAATACAAAACACAGTGGAATCTAAAGTAGCCTACTCCATGGACCTGAATGATGCGCTTCTTTTGAGCCCAAAATTGTAGGATGCAAATTTTCCCTGCACCGGTTCATGGCTTATGGTATAATAGGCCTAATATAGATGTTTACAACTTGATTATACAGTTGAAGTCGGAAGTTTACATACACCATAGCCAAATACATTTAAACTCAGTTTTTCACAATTCCTGACATTTAATCCTAGTAAGAATTCCCTGTCTAAGGTTAGTTAGGATCACCACTTTATTTTAAGAATGTGAAATGTCAGAATAACAGTAGAGACAATGATTTATTTCAGCTTTTATTTCTTTCATCACATTCCCAGTGGGTCAGAAGATTACATACACTCAATTAGTATTTGGTAGCATTGCCTTTAAATTGTTTAACTCGGGTCAAACGTTTTGGGTAGCCTTCCACAAGCTTCCCACAATAAGTTGGGTGAATGTTGGCCCATTTCTCCTGACAGAGCTGGTGTAACTGAGTCAGGTTTGTAGGCCTCCTTGCTCGCACACGCTTTTTCAGTTCTGCCCACAAATGTTCTATAGGATTGAGGTCAGGGCTTTGTGATGGCCACTCCAATACCTTGACTTTGTTGTCCTTAAGCCATTTTGCCACAACTTTGGAAGTATGCTTGGGGTCATTGTCCATTTGGAAGACCCATTTGCGACCAAGCTTTAACTTCCTGACTGATATCTTGAGATGTTGCTTCAATATATCCACATAATTTTCCTCACTCATGATGCCATCTATTTTGTGAAGTGCACCAGTCCCTCCTGCAGCAAAGCACCCCCACAACATGATGCTGCCACCCCCGTGCTTCGTGGTTGGGATGGTGTTCTTCGGCTTGCAAGCCTCCCCCTTTTTCCTCCAAACATAACCATGGTCATTATGGCCAAACAGTTCTATTTTTGTTTCATCAGACCAGAGGACATTTCTCCAAATAGTACCATCTTTGTCCCCATGTGCAGTTGCAAACCTTAGTCTGGCTTTTTTATGGCGGCTTTTGGAGCAGTGGCTTCTTCCTTGCTGAGAGACCTTTCAGGTTATTTCGATATAGGACTCGTTGTACTGTGGATATAAACTCAGCAAAAAAAGAAACGTTCCTTTAATCAGGGCCCTGTCTTTGAAAGATAATTCGTAAAAATCAAAATAACTTTAAAGATCTTCAATGTAAAGGGTTTAAACAAATGCTTGTTCAATGAACCATAAACAATTAATGAACATGCACCTGTGGAACGGTCATTAAGACACGAACAGCTTACAGACGGTAGGCAATTAAGGTCACAGTTATGAAAACTTAGGGCATTCAGGAGGCATTTTTTCTGGCTCTGAAAAACACCAAAAGAAAGATGCCCATGTTCCCTGCTCGTCTGCGTGAACGTGCCTTAGGAGGCATGAGGACTGCAGATGTGGCCAGGGCAATAAATTGCAATGTCCGTACTGTGAGACGCCAAAGACAGTGCTACAGGGAGACAGGACGGGCAGCTGATCATCCTCGCAGTGGCAGCCCACATGTAGCAACACCTGCACAGGATCGGTACATCCGAACATCACACCTGCGGGACATGTACAGGATGGCAACAACAACTGCCTGAGTTACACCAGGAACGCACAATCCCTCCATCAGCACTCAGACTGTCCGCAATAGGATGAGAGAGGCTGGACTGAGGGCTTGTAGGCCTCTGGCAAGGCAGGTCCTCACCAGACATCACCGTCAACAACGTTGCCTGTGGGCACAAACCCACCGTCAAAAAGTGCTCTTCACTGACGAGTCGCGGTTTTGTCTCACCAGGGGTGATGGTCGGATTCACATTTATCGTTACACCGAGGCCTGTATTCTGGAGCGGGATCGATTTGGAGGTGGAGGGTCCTTCATGGTCTGGGGTGGTGTGTCACAGCATCATCGGACTGAGCTTGCTGTCATTGCAGGCAATCTCAACGCTGTGCGTTACATGGAAGACATCCTCCTCCCTCACGTGGTACACTTCCTGCAGGCTCATCCTGACATGACCCTCCAGCATGACAATGCCACCAACCATACTGCTCGTTCTGTGCGTGATTTCCTGCAAGACAGGAATGTCAGTGTTCTGCCATGGCCAGTGAAGAGCTCGGATCTCAATCCCATTGAGCACGCCTGAGAACTATTGGATCGGAGGGTGAGGCTAGGGCCATTCCCCCCAGAAACTGTCCGGGAACTTGCAGGTGCCTTGGTGGAAGAGTGGGGTAACATCTCCCAGCAAGAACTGGAAAATCTGGTGCAGTCCATGAGGAGGAAATACACTGCAGTACTTAATGTAGCTGGTGGCCACAACAGATACTGACTGTTACTTTTGATTTTGACCCCCCCTTTGTTCAGGGACACATTATTCCATTTATGTTAGTCACATGTCTGTGGAACTTGTTCAGTTTATGTCTCAGTTGTTGAATCTTATGTTCATACAAATATTTATACATGTTAAGTTTGCTGAAAATAAACGCGGTTGACAGTGAGAGAACGTTTCTTTTTTTGCTGAGATTAGATTATTTTGTACCTGTTTCCTCCAGCATCTTCACAAGGTCCTTTGCTGTTGTTCTGGGATTAATTTGCCCTTTTCGCACCAAAGTACGTTCATAGGAGACAGAACGCGTCTCCTTCCTGAACGGTATGACGGCTGCGTGGTCCCATGGTGTTTATACTTGCGTACTGTTGTTTGTACAGATGAACGTGGTACCTTCAGGCGTTTGGAAATTTCTCCCAAGGATGTACCAGACTTGTGGAGGTCTACCATTTTTTTCTGAGGTCTTGGCTGATTTCTTTTGATTTTCCCATGATGTCAATGCAAAGTTTGAGTTTGAAGGTAGGCCTTGAAATACATCCACAGGTACAACTTCAATTGACTCAAATTATGTCAATTAGCCTATCAGAACCTTCTAAAGCCATGACATTATTTTCTGGAATTTTCCAAGCTGTTTAAAGACACAGTCAACTTAGTGTATGTAAACTTCTGACCCACTGGAATTGTGATAAAGTGAATTATAAATGAAATAATCTGTCTGTAAACAATTAAATGTTGGAAATATTACATGTTTCATGCACAAAGTAGATGTCCTAACTGACATGCCAAAACTATAGTTTGTTAACAAGAAATTTGTGGACTGGTTGAAAAACGAGTTTAATAACTCCAACCTAAGTGTATGTAAACTTCCGACTTCAACTGTACATCGATGACGTCATCGTCACAGTGACTGTACTGTTTGTACATACCCCAACCAGAAGCCATGGATTACAGGCAAGATCCGCACTGAGCTAAATGGTAGAGCTGCCGCTTTCAAGGAGCGGGGCTTTCAAACTATTACAGACTACAAAGGGAAGCACAGCCGACAGCTGCCCAGTGACACAAGCCTACCAGATGAGCTAAATTACTTCTATGCTCGCTTCGAGGCAAGTAACACTGAAACATGCATGAGAGCATCAGCTGTTCCGGTTGACTTTGTGATCACGCTCTCCGCAGCCGATGTAAGACCTCTCCCTGCCTGAGTCTGTAATACCAACATGTTTCAAGTAGACCACCATAGTCCCTGTGCCCAAGAACACTGAGGTAACCTGCCTAAATGACTACCGACCCGTAGCACTCACTACTATTATATCTCTTCATATGACAAGGATTAAAAAGGGTTTGCCAGTAGACTTGATTCACGATGATGACTGCTAGCTAAGATTGTGAAATGATGTTGACATGATCAGTCCAACTCAAGCTACTGTACATATAACGTGAATTGACGTATTTTCTGTGGACAATGACCTTGAGCCTTCTTGGAAGGGCACTTGTAAAATAACACTATGGTTGGACCCAAAGGGCTGAAATTTTGGATGTCTACCCTTACTAAAGGACTGAAGCAAGGCGATTGCACAAAGTCCCCATGAGTGACAGAATACTGAGCAATGCTCCTATTTTCTGCTGGCCTGCCCCACCACCCCAGAAAGTGCTGAGCTAGGCTGAAACACCCTGCATTTCAATTAAAGTCAATTAAAAACAAATTCGTATTTAAGATGACAGCCTTGGAACAGTACCTTGTTCAGGGAGACACAGATTTTTACCTTGTCAGCTCAGGGATTTGATCTAGCAACCTTTCAGTTACAGTCCCAACACTCTAACCACTAGGCTACCTGCCACCCCAATTTTAGAGCTGCTTTACTCAAGAAAACAAAAAAGAGTCCATGGTTGTATGTGGCTTTATTAACTCAATTATATATATATTTTTACATTGTTTGCAAACTGATATGTGACACGTATTAATGACAAAATAACATGCAAGCCCCCACCCCCCCCAAAAAATGACTTGCCCTGAATGACGGGTCGCCACTGGTGCTTAGTGACAACTGACTATTTTATCCTAACATTGTTGGTGTCAACGTGGATAACAATATCCCTATACTCTCTACACTCACCAGCTTTAGCCTTAACCGGCACCCTCTTCAGATTCACCTTAACGTCGGTAGCCCTGCCCCCTGGTAAACTTGATTCTTTTTAAGTCTAATATTGTGGTTAATAGAGTTACCAGTGACTAGTGTTTTCCATTTGTCAGAGCTAATGGTGGGAGGCTTTGGCAGCTCAGACCCTGTTACAGGTGGAGGAGAGACCTGAGAAAGCTCGGCCTCTGACTCGTTGCTTAATGGGGAGAACCGGTTCAAAGTTTCTGTCGGTTGAATGAGCGACACCGACAGCATTTCTTTACAGAAGCCTTGAGAAATTTGTCCCGGCTGCGGAGACTGTGCGGGGGGGGATTTATACTACTTTCTGTACTTACTGGTGGCACAGACGCTGTTTCATCCTTTCCTACACTTAAATTGCCCTTGCCTAACGATTGCATCTGAAGCTGGGCTTGCAGCACGGCTATCCTCACCATAAGGCGATAGTTCTTCTGTACAGCGACTGCAATTAGATGGCACAGCATTAATGTTAGCTTTTTCAGCTGTTGGAGGTCCTGTAGAACCATGTCAAAGGTGAAAAAGTTGAATGAAAAAAGGCTAAGACGTTGGTAAATGTATTAAATGCAGAGTTTTGAATAAACGGTTACTAAAAACTAAAAGTTTGGCAGGTAGCCTTGTAGCACCCTGAGGAAGGCACAGTGATGCCGAAACGTTGGTAAATACCCATTAAATTGCTGGGAGTTTATATATGGAGTGTGCGACTTTCTTTATTTTGATAGTTTATAGTTTATTCGCCGTTAGTCAGCACCTCCACACGAACAAATTTTTCTGGGTGTGCGCCAGCTCATGTTTTTTAAGGAGACAACGCGGAAGTGTGCCATTAGCTGGGGAAGCTCATACCTATCAGTTGGTAACTGGCCAATTGGGAGGGGTGGGGCGTGGGGGTCTGTTGTTAAACCATGGGGTAGTTTTCAATTCAAATTAGGGATGTGTTAAACGTGTTAAACTTTGGAAGTGTTAATGAATTTACCTGCAAAAAAGCTGAGAACTATTCACACAGACCCGATTCCTGTATTTTGGTTACAGGGTCTGTGAAAATGTAGGTTTCATGGCACGATCTCAGGGTGGGATTTAATATACCTTGTTTTTTTACAACACTCCCCTAGAAAGAAGGTGGGATAGTAAAGAGGTGGGGTTTCGTTCTGTGTATGAAGAGGTATTACCTTATAGACACAGACACACCGACAGACACACCGACAGGCACACCAACAGACACTTAGCAGGCGCTCTTATCCAGAGAGACTTACAGTAGTGAGTGCATGCATTTTCATACTGGTCCCCCCACGCACGCACGCACGCACGCACGCACGCACGCACGCACGCACGCACGCACGCACGCACGCACGCACGCACGCACGCACGCACGCACGCACACGCACACACACACACACACACACACACACACACACACACACACACACACACAATTGATCCAGTGCCATCAAATCTACTCTCTCCTCTAGGTTGGCTTTGGTCCAGGACTGGGGCTCCAGGAGGCTTTCAAGTACCTAACCCCAGGGGGCAGGCTGTTCGGCCTGGACGTCTCAGAGTACATGCAAAAGGTGGCCCGGAAGCGTCCGGCCCCTCAGCTAGCCCCGGGGAGGGTCCACCTGCTCCAGGGCAGTGTGGAGTGTATTCCCCTCCCTGACCACTGCATTGACGGGGTCTTCCACTCTAACTGCCACCTCTACTGGCCGCACATGGCCACTGCCACCGCCGAACTGCTCCGTGTCATGAGGCCAGGTTAGTGGAAGCACGGCACGCACATGCATATGCCACAGGCACACACACAAGATGCAATTCCTTATTGCAAACAGTAGAGGGCAATGTGAGTGCAGTCAGAGCCATACTATACAAGTCGTATTACAACTTCACTGCACCTCTACGGCACTGCATATCTATAGAGTTATCACAGTAGCCTATACAGGAAGACAGTATTGCAGTGCACAGAACCTGTTGTTGTTGTATCTCTCTGTATGATGGTTAATACAACTATAGAAGTAGAAGGATCATTCTAATGAATACAACCCCCTCCTTTTCTTCCTTCCCGGTAGGAGCGAGGATGTTGGCAACGTGTGACCTGGGCTTCCTGCGTCATGGGATGGAGCAGGGCTTCTTCAGAGGCGTGACGGTGGAGCCTGAGCCCTACATGCAGGCCCTGAGGGCTGTGGGCTTCCTGGGGGGTCAGCATGGAGGACCTGATGGACGAGGGCAAGAGCTTCCAGGTCATCTATGCCACCTCTCCACCTCCCTCCACCACTGAGACTCAGAACAGTTAGGAACACGCTCTGGTATGTACACTCAGGATGTGTTTGATGGACGTAACAGCATATTGTATCATAAAAACGAATGTTACTTCCAAAGAGAGTACGTCTGTTCACACTTAAGGTTTTATATTGAGCACTTGTATGTTACTGTGACGATTGGTTGTCAGAAATAATTTCTTATACAGTTAGGAACTAAAGAATTTCACTGTCATTCACTTTGCATGGGAGGGTTATACACAGTACGAACCTTAACGAGTAAGGTTCTTTTGTGACCACAGAGCACCTAGTGTGAAATAGCAGGTTTACAGTATGGAGACATATTGAGGATTTTATTATCTGTGACAAATGCACACATGTTCAGCAATCCATTTTATTATAATTTTCACTTATTTGCATATGACAGATTTCTGCCAATAAAAAGCAATCAATCAATCATTCAAACAGGGTCTCACAGTCCCTTCTCCAAATAGACTACACTTGACGGAAACAAAAAGATCAAGACATTAGTTTATGTGGGTGAGCTGTTTGATCTATCTGAAGCCAAAACAAGACCTTGGTTTTCAAATACAATGGTTCAGCACTATTGAGCGATTGAACCTGTCCCAGGTTAGCATTAAGATGTGTTGGAGGCATCTGACGTGGAACGATTCCAGGATGTTGTTGTGCTACCTATATTGGGTCCAGGTCTCTGGGCCATAAAGCAGGCTGGAGAGACAAACAGCATTGCATACTACCACCTTGGTGTGGGTATTATCGATTTTCCAAGAGCTTGGCCCGAGGCCTCTGAAGGAAGCGAAGGCTCTATTGACCCGAGTATGAACTTCTGATATCAAATAGAGCAGGAATGTATCCTCTCTCTGGGGTCTAGATGTGAGGAAGGATGCCTTTCAAAGCTCAGTAGGGTTTTTGCCATTTCCCTCTCCCTCAACACATCCATAGCAGCACAGGCTTCATTCTATAAATTAGGTTACAACTTTAAAGGTCCAATGCAGCCATTTTTATCTGAATATCAAATCACTTCTGGGTAACAATTACTGTGATTGTTTTCAATGAAAAAGGTCAAATGAAACAAAAATAAAAGGGCCTCCCGTGTGGTGCAGCGGTCTAAGGCACTGCGTTGCAGTGCTAGAGGTGTCACTACAGAACCCTTTGCTAAGAAGCAATTTTAGTAAAAATGTTTGGATACTTATTACCCCATTTTTCTCCCCGATTGGTAGTTACAGTCTTGTCCCATCGCTGCAACTCCCGTACGGACTTGGGAGAGGCGAAGGTCGTTAGCCATGCGTCCTCAGAAACACGACCCTGTCAAGCCGCACTGCTTCTTGACACACTGCTCACTTAACCCGGAAGCCAGCCACACTAACGTGTCGGAGGAAACACCATACAACTGGCGACCAAGGTCAGTGTGCAGGCGCACGGCCCGCCACACCGCGATGGGACAAGGACATCACTGGGCCAATTGTGCGCTCCCTCATGGGTCTCCCAGTCATGGCCGAGCAGTTGCCATATCGCCGGTGATGCAACCGGTAGGGATGCTCTCGATGGTGCAGCTGTGGAACTTTTTGAGGATCTGGGGACCCATGCCAAATCTTTTCAGTCTCCTGAGGGGGAAAAGGTTTTGTCATGCCCTCTTCACAACTGTTTTGGTATGTTTGGACCATGATAGTTCGTTGGTGATGTGGACACCAAGGAACTTGAAACTCTCAACCCGCTCCACTACAGCCCCATCAATGTTAATGGGGACCGGTTTGGCCTTCCTTTTCCAGTAGTCCACGATCAGCTCCTTTGTCTTGCTCACATTGAGGGAGAGGTTGTCTCTGACCTCCTCCCTATAGGCTGTCTCATCATTGTCAGTGATCAGGCCAACCAGTGATGTGTAGTCAGCAAACATAATGATGGTGTTGAAGTCGTGCTTGGCCACACAGTTGTGTACAGGAGGGGACTAAGCACGCACCCCTGAGGGATCCCAGTGTTGAGGATCAGCATGGCAGATGTGTTGTTACCTACTCTTACCACCTGGCGGCGACCCTTCAGGAAGTCCAGGATCTAGTTACAGAGTGAGGTGTTTAGTCCCAAGGTCCTTAGCTTAGTGATGAGCTTTGTGGGCACTATGGTGTTGAACGCTGAGCTGTAGTCAATGAACAGCATTCTCACATAGGTGTTCCTTTTGTCCAGGTCGGAAAGGGCAGTGTGGTGCAATTGAGATTGCACAATCTGTGGATCTGTTGGGGCGGTATGCAAATTGGAGTAGGTCTGAGTTTCCGGGATGGTGGTGTTGATGTGAGTCATGACCCGCCTTTAAAAGCACTTTATGGCAACCAACGTGAGTGCTGCGGGGTGGTAGTCATTTATGCAGGTTACCTTTGCTTTCTTGGGCACAGGGACTATGGTGGTCTCCTTGAAAGGTATAACAGACTCGGTCAGGGAGAGGTTGAAAATGTCAGTGAAGACACTTGCCAGTTTGTCTGTGCATGCTCTGAGCACACGTCCTGGTAATCCGTCTGGACCCGCGGCCTTGTGAATGTTGACCTTGTTAAAGGTCTTGCTCACATCGGCCATGGTCGATGCGTGATCACATAGTCATCCGTAACAGCTGGTGCTCTCATGCATGCTTCAGTGTTGCTCGCCTCGAAGCGAGCATAAAAGGCATTTAGCTCGTTTGGGAGGCTCGCGTCACTGGGCAGCTCGCGGGTGGGTTTCCCTTTGTAGTCTATAATAGTTTGCAAGCCCTGTCCCATCAGATGAGCATCAGAGACGGTTTAGTATGATTCAATCTTAGTCCTGTATTGACGCTTTACCTGTTTGATGGTTTGTTTGAGGGCATAGCAGAATTTCTTATAAGTGTCCAGATTAGTGTCCCACTCCTTGAAAGTGGCAGCTCTAGCCTTTAGCTCGGTGCGGATGTTGCCTGTAATCCATGGCATCTGGTTGGGATATGTGTGCATGGTCACTGTGGTGACGACGTCGTCGATGCACTCATTGATGAAGCCGCTGACTGAGGTGATATACTCCTCAATGCCATTGGATGAATCCTGGAACATATTCCAGTCTGTGCAAGCAAAACAGTCCTGTCGCTCGTGGCATTCGCGCCATCTGACCACTTCCGTATTGAGCGAGCCACTGGTACTTCCTGCTTTAGTTTTTGCTTGTAAGCAGGAATCAGGAGGATAGAATTATGGTCAGATTTGCCAAATGGAGAGTGAGGGAGAGCTTTGTATGCGTCTCTGTGTGTGGAGTAAAGGTGATCTAGAATTTTTTCCCTCTTGTTGCACATGTGACATGCTGGTAGAAATGAGGTCAAACTGATTCAAGTTTGCCTGCTTTAATGTCCCCAGCCACTAGGAGCTCCGCTTTTCTTGTTTGCTTATGGCCTTATACAGCTCCTTGAGTTCGGTTACAGTGCCAGCATCGGTTTGTGGTAAATAGATGGCTACGAATAATATAGATGAAAATTATCTTGGTAGATAGTGTCAGTCCGTACAGCTAATACCATAGAGACAGAAAAAAAGACTGTCAGTATGATGACACATCAAATGGTAGCGTCTACAGGATTGGATTCATATGCTACCCGAATGACATTGAAGTCATCAGTCTAAACGACAATAGCTTGTGAAAAGCACCATGTATTTGAGGTCCACTATCTGGAGAAGTGCCTCGTTCTTCTCCTTAAGAACTTTGCTGTAACTGTTCCAGCTTTTCTTCTTCCACTATAATGATGCAGTAAGATACACTGCTCAAAAAAATAAAGGGAACACTTAAACAACACAATGTAACTCCAAGTCAATCACACTTCTGTGAAATCAAACTGTCCACTTAGGAAGCAACACTGATTGACAATAAATTTCACATGCTGTTGTGCAAATGGAATAGACAAAAGGTGGAAATTATAGGCAATTAGCAAGACACCCCCAATAACGGAATGGTTCTGCAGGTGGTGACCACAGACCACTTCTCAGTTCCTATGCTTCCTGGCTGATGTTTTGGTCACTTTTGAATGCTGGCGGTGCTCTCACTCTAGTGGTAGCATGAGACGGAGTCTACAACCCACACAAGTGGCTCAGGTAGTGCAGTTCATCCAGGATGGCACATCAATGCGAGCTGTGGCAAAAAGGTTTGCTGTGTCTGTCAGCGTAGTGTCCAGAGCATGGAGGCGCTACCAGGAGACAGGCCAGTACATCAGGAGACGTGGAGGAGGCCGTAGGAGGGCAACAACCCAGCAGCAGGACCGCTACCTCCGCCTTTGTGCAAGGAGGTGCACTGCCAGCGCCCTGCAAAATGACCTCCAGCAGGCCACAAATGTGCATGTGTCTGCTCAAACGGTCAGAAACAGACTCCATGAGGGTGGTATGAGGGCCCGACGTCCACAGGTGGGGGTTGTGCTTACAGCCCAACACCGTGCAGGACGTTTGGCATTTGCCAGAGAACACCAAGATTGGCAAATTCGCCACTGGCGCCCTGTGCTCTTCACAGATGAAAGCAGGTTCACACTGAGCACATGTGACAGACGTGACAGAGTCTGGAGACGCCGTGGAGAACGTTCTGCTGCCTGCAACATCCTCCAGCATGACCGGTTTGGCGATGGGTCAGTCATGGTGTGGGGTGGCATTTCTTTGTGGGGCCGCACAGCCCTCCATGTGCTCGCCAGAGGTAGCCTGACTGCCAATAGGTACCGAGATGAGATCCTCAGACCCCTTGTGAGACCATATGCTGACACATGCACATTTGTGGCCTGCTGGAGGTCATTTTGTAGGGCTCTGGCAGTGCACCTCCTTGCACAAAGGCGGAGGTAGCGGTCCTGCTGCTGGGTTGTTGCCCTCCTACGGCCTCCTCCACGTCTCCTGATGTACTGGCCTGTCTCCTGGTAGCGCCTCCATGCTCTGGACACTACGCTGACAGACACAGCAAACCTTTTTGCCACAGATCGCATTGATGTGCCATCCTGGATGAACTGCACTACCTGAGCCACTTGTGTGGGTTGTAGACTCCGTCTCATGCTACCACTAGAGTGAGAGCACCGCCAGCATTCAAAAGTGACCAAAACATCAGCCAGGAAGCATAGGAACTGAGAAGTGGTCTGTGGTCACCACCTGCAGAATCACTCCTTTTTTGGGGGTGTCTTGCTAATTGCCTATAATTTCCACCTTTTGTCTATTCCATTTGCACAACAGCATGTGAAATTTATTGTCAATCAGTGTTGCTTCCTAAGTGGACAGTTTGATTTCACAGAAGTGTGATTGACTTGGAGTTACATTGTGTTGTTTAAGTGTTCCCTTTATTTTTTTGAGCAGTGTATATTTGACATTAGCTCTCTTTTACTCTTGATTAAAGGTCACAAAGAAGGTGTATTAACATACGGATGTTACTGAAGTTGCCTGTCAGTGAAAACTCACAAAGGTGGTACTTGAATTTGACCTGAGACAAAAAGAAAAGACAAAGTTAATATATATATTTTTTAAAACATGATTTGCACTGGTGCTTAACAACATGAATAGTAAACAAAAACAACTATCACCCACAAAGAAAGCACTGTGACTATGATTATAAGTTATGAAAACTTGCTGCTAGCAGTGTGGACAATTGCCATCACAGCTGAAACGTTAATAAATTCCCACTGAGCGCTGTGATTAGTTCTTATCTGCAGGGCCTGAGCTTCCTGGAGGTCATCGACAGACAGCATTGACAGCAACGCTCAATCTGTAGACCTGGGCAGGGATGCTGCAATCCGGGTGTGGAGCAGGGCTTCTTCCAGGACATGACGGTATGGGAAAACCATTAACGTGGGGAAAACAGGTAGGCCTACTCCACACACGGTGATGTAGGAGTCGTGAGAAATACATGGTCCGGGAGTGATCGGGTACGATTGGTGGCTGGTGTCCATTCCTCCACCTAAGAGCCTCATGCTCACCTACACGTTCCTCCAGGGCTTGCCCCCTCTGACCTGCTCTATGCACACACCCCCTCCTTCTGTCTCTGTCCCTCAGACTTGGACTTCTCACCCTTCATATACAAAAGCAGTGAGCTTGACAAAATTGCATGCGACTTTGTAGAAGTGAGGAAACACACTGAGGATCAAGTTAGTTGATACCATACAGGCCTTGTGGGTGTTTCATTTGAGCCAGCCCAAAAACGATCCAGCTTCTCTAAACACAAATACTTCACTGAGCACCAGAACGGAGAACACACACATTAAAACATAGGTATATTTAATTTCAACTGTATAATGCATACATATGATTAGTTTAAATAATTAATCTGAATACAATCAATGGTGCTGAACTCCCATGGAATCATTTACATACACATTTTATTTGATTTCAGTGACCAATGACTGTTGAAAGACAAAAAAACTAACAAATCACCAGACAATTCCCAATGTCTTTATTTCTGTGATTGATGATTCCGTCCCTTCCAGCTATTTGCCGTTAAATAATATATTTTAAAAAACAAGACAAAATAAATACAGCTGGACATAAAATAAGATGTGTACATAGACGAGCACTGATATCACTAGTCTTCGTATCTTATAGTTTTTCTGACCAGTTAGACAACCTCACACACACACACACACACACGCCGAGGACACATGGACGTTTCAAAGACAGACTCATGTTGCTGTAGGATCGGGCATGTACAGTGGCAAGAAAGTATGTGAACCCTTTGGAATTTCCCGGATTTCGGCATAACATTTTATGACCAATTTATCTGATCTTCATCGAAGTCACAATAGACACAGAGTGGGTAAACTAATAATACACAAATTATTGTATTTCTTGTCTATATTGAATACATCATTTAAACATTCACAGTGTAGGATGGAAAAAGTATGTGACCCCCTAGGCTAATGACTTCTCCAAAAGCTAATTGGAGTCAGCTAACCTGGAGTACAATCAATGAGACGAGATTGGAGATGTTGGTTAGAGCTGCCTTGCCCTATAAAAAAAAAACTCACAAAATTTGAGTTTGCTATTCACAAGAAGCATTGCCTGATGTGAACCATGCCTCGAACAAAGGAGATCTCAGAAGACCTAAGATTAAGAATTGTTGACTTGCATAAAGCTGGAAAGGGTTACAAAAGTCTCTCTAAAAGCCTTGATGTTCATCAGTCCACGGTAAGACAAATAGTCTATAAATGGAGAAAGTTCAGCACTGTTGCTACTCTCCCTAGGAGTGGCCGTCCTGCAAAGATGACTGCAAGAGCACATCGCAGAATGCTCAGTGAGGTTAAGAAGAATCCTAGAGTCTCAGCTAAAGACTTACAGAAATCTCTGGAACATGCTAACAGCTCTGTTGACAAGTCTACGACATGTAAAAAAACTAAACAAGAATGGTGGTCATGGGAGGACACCACAGAAGAAGCCACTGCCGTCCAAAAAAAACATTGCTGCACGTCTGAAGTTTGCAAAAGAGCACCTGGATGTTCCACAGCGGAACTGGCAAAATATTCTGTGGACAGATTAAACTTCAGTTGAGTTGTTTGGAAGGAACACAACACTGGATGAAAAAAAAGGCACAGCACACCAACATCAAAACCTCATCCCAACTGTAAAGTCTGGTGGAGGGAGCATCATGGTTTGGGGCTGCTTTGCTGCCTCAGGGCCTGGACAGCTTGCCATCAGACAGAAAAATTAATTCCCAAGTTTATCAAGACATTTTGCAGGAGAATGTAAGGCTATCTGTCCGCTAATTGAAGCTCAAAAGAAGTTGGGTGATGCAACAGGACAACGACCCATAACACAGAAGTAAATCATCAACAGAATGGCTTCAACAGAAGAAAATACACCTTCTGGAGTGGCCCTTTCAGAGTCCTGACCTCAACCCGATTGAGATTCTGTGGCATGACCTCAAGAGAGCAGTTCACACCAGGCATCCCAATAATATTGCTGAACTGAAACAGTATTGTAAACAGGAATGGTCCAACATTTCTCCTGACCGTTGTGCAGGTCTGATCTGCAACTACAGAAAACGTTTGGTTGAGGTTATAGCTGCCAAAGGAGGGTCAACCAGTTATTAAATCCAAGGGTTCACATACTTTTCCCACCCTGCACTGTGAATGTTTACACGGTGTGTTCAATAAAGACATGACAACGTATAATTGTTTGTGTTATTAGTTTAAGCAGACTGGATTTGTCTATTGTTGTGACTTAGATGAAGATCAGATCAAATTTGATGACCAATTTAAGCAGAAATCCAGGTAATTCCAAAGGGTTCACATACTTTTTTTTTTGCCACTAAGTTTTGTAGGTGGAATCTGAGTGGGAGGGGTTCTCTTGCATTAAGATGGCGAGATAGAGGGAACAAGTCTTCTGCCTTTCGTCCTGGCGGTGAGCACTACTTTGTTTGTGGGATTATGCTAGATTCAAGCCCAGAGGTGGAGGAATACAGGACAGTATAGCTGAAGGGGTGTGCTACAGGGTGTGCTTAGGCCTCAGGCCCAAAGCCCTCATAGGCCTCCAGTAGATACCAACCAATCGCACCAACCGACACAGAGCAACAACCAGAACTTGTCCGGCGACACAGTACAAAAATAGAGGTCAATAAACGAATGAACATCGCATTTACACAAGCGAATTTCCCCTCCTTCTAAATTGTTTTCGTTAAAGAATTGTGCTATGATAAGAAAGTGCTTTTCCTGACAGTTACCATAGCAACAGCGAATGTCTGAGGAAAAAAAAGAAGAAAAGTCAGACACCACATTTACTAAACATAGAATTTACCTGCTCAGCATTCAAGTAATCCACAAAGTCAGACAGAACACATGATGGTAACACTTCGAACAGACGGTCACTTTCAGACAAAAAAAAAAGTCTCCGAAAACAACCAAGTACAATTTCATCCCATTGTTCTCAGATTCCACCGATACTTGAATAAGTGAATTTCAGTGAACCCTAAAACCCGAACAAAGCCAAAAAGCAAGTGTTCGTTCGCACGTCTCACACCTGCTCGAAAACAAAACTTATATTTTCTCTCTAACATATTCCTCCGAGACAACGTGTTTTTGGTGCAGCCTTTGCACACAGTCAGTACTGTGATTTCTCTGGAATAATATGTACTTATTGAACAGTTTGTACAGTGGCCAGAGGGTGGCGCTATGACTACAGCAAAGGAAAGAGGATACAGCAGGGTTTGGGGGCAAGGGGCTGGGAGTGAGTGAGTGAAGAGGAAAAGTGGAGTAGATATTGCTCACACACACGATTAACTGGGCCCGCTCTTTCCCTTCATCCATCACAACTTGCCATGTCATGCATAGACAGAGACACACACCAACCAATACAAAACACAAAACGAAGCACCCCTGTCCAAACACACGTTAGTGTGCCCCGTACAGAAGGTCGTGTTGACGATCAGTGGAACCAGCAAGCCGATCACAGGTGCGTAGGAGGGGGAGTCTACGCAGAACAGTTAAGCGGTTTACTGTGTCCACGGAGCAAGAACCAATAAGAGAGCTAGTTTTACAGGTGCACCAAACCCTCTTCTCTGACAGTGGGGGGAGAGAGGGCTATTTTCATATGAAAAAGACTGACAAGATAAAAATACAGCAGATGGAACTCAGGCCAGAACAGGAGCAGGGCCAGTTGGCGGCCAGCAATGAGTCCTGAGAGGAGAGTCAGTGTCAGTTCCCTGCCGCCAGGCCACCTCCCGGTTCCAGAACCACAGCCAGGAACCAAACCACAGAGGTCCAGGCGTGGTGGGGGCGTGGTGGGGTGCAGCAGCGGCCCACAGGGGTCATGTGACGTTAACCTCCATCACGTGGTCGTCAGTAACGGGCAGCACCAGCACCTGCCGCCCCTGGCTCCAATAGAACACCTGTCCCGGAGTGAAGGGCTCCAGGCGGGGCATGGGCAGACCCCTCTGCTGCTCCCCGCTGCCCACTGAGTGGACGCTGCCCCGGCTGCGGATGCTGGCCGTGTCGCCCTGGTCGTCTAGTCCTTTGTCCAGCAGGGATATGGTGTCGTTCTCTAAGCAGCTGTCTGTGAGCAGTCAGAGAGAGAGAGAGAGATGAGTGTGACTGAGTGTGTGTGAGCACAACACGTGCTGTAATAATGCCTATAAGCAAATAATCTAAACAGCATGTAAGAGGTTGACAAAGATGGCACAAAATATAGACTACCATTTTGTTAAGTAATGGGAGACATGCCTACGGACTGAGCTTAAGGACCGTTCTGCAGCTGTGGGTTACATACCTGTGTCGGGCTGAATGGCTGGGACGGCATTGTGGGGCAGGTACTTGAACACTTTGATGTTGGGGAAGGGCAGGTGACCGGCGAACAGGGGCATGACCTCCATCTGAACCTTGTGTGTGGCACTGGCAGCCACGGGCATGGACACCACCCCCGAGCTCTTGCCACACACCGCCCAGTTACTGCTGTTGTCCACCACTGCAGACAACACACACCAGGGTAGTCAGATAAGTATCGGACATGGACACACACACCTTCCCGTGTCCTACCTTCATACATGAGCTTGGTGGTCCTCAGGCCCTCTATTTCTGTAGACTCCTCCTCCTCCCCTTCAGTCTCGCTGGGCTCCGCCTGCCGTGTGATGGACACCTCGAGGCCACAGAGGGCGCCGGTGCGACAGTGCTGGTCGCCGGACGGCGGCAAGATCTCGGCCTTCAAGCTGTAAAGGGTCTGGGGAGGAGGGTTAGCAACATCGAGCGACGTTCAAGCCCAGAACCACGTTTGTTTGTGATGAGAACAGGGTTGTGTTCATTCGTTTTGCAACGGAAAACAAAAATGTGTTTCCCCTCCATGTGGTGTCTTATGACGGGACCCAGAGCTGGGTCTTGTGTATACTCACAGAGACCCGGTCCAGCTGGAACTCGTAGCAGTAGGGTTTGAAGGCTGTGTGTGCGTCCGAGGCGGAGACGGGCGCGAAGCTGGCGGAGAACGCACACTGCAGGCACAGCGGGAGGGGTTTGGCCCAACGCATCTCCCACAGGCAGAACACTGACTGCTGACTGCACACCGGCTGAGACAAAGAGGATCAGAACAGATGAGAGAAATGTGTGAGAGAGAGATGAAGTGTGTGTGTACGGTCAGTTACTCACCTGTTGTGTTTTAACATTGAGTGAGAGCAGCTCCATCGACACTGTGGGCTGGCGCTCTGTGAGGACCGGGTCTGCCAGCTGGAAGTTTGTGTCGGACACGTTCTGGAGACACACCTGTATGTACTTCCTGTGTGACCAGTCAGGAGTCAGATCAATATTTAGATTCTCAACGTCACCACAGATTCCTTACTGAATGAGCAGACATGTCATTGAATAGACACTTTTTCTGCATTTAAAATCCTGTAGACGAGAAGGTATATTACCCAATGCCTTCACTCAGGAAATAAATAAAAGGTTGAAATTAAATCGTGCTGTACTTTTTTGCACACATCTGTGACTGTGCGTGACAAAAATGTCCCCCGTACAGTAAAAGCAGATGGAGTGTGTGTGTGACCTACCTTTTCCCAGCAGAGAGTATTGAGTGCTTGGCTTTGAAAGGGACATAGAAGGTTAGGGCTATGAGAGTGGAGTAGATGGACCAAGGACAGTCGATGGAGACCTATGGAGACAGAAAGAGAACACACAGGGCTGTAAACATAGGATAGGCATGGTCATGTTCATTAGGCCACAGTGTAACAAAACACTTTCAAACATTGAGGCGGAATACCCATTGGACAAATCCAGGTAGTCCCTCCGTTTCAGTCTGTTGTCTTCCGTTGGGTGCCTAATGAACATGACCCTAGTAAATGATATAAAGGTGGTCCTGGGGTTAACTCTATAGGCTAGGAGGACAAACGGTCTTCAAACCTTTTGGTCGATGTTGATCATGCCACTGTCTGCGTGGCTGTGGCTCTTGGGCCGGTGGCGGACCTCGCCGTTGGTGAGACGCTCGATGTCGGGCTTGAGGGGCGTGGGGGGGATGTGGCACAGCACCTCCAGCTGGAACTCCAGGGTGTGGTAGGGAGGGGTGGGGGGCAGGGAGATGCTGGTCACCTTCTCCGATGACTGGATGGAAAGAGCACTCTCCCCCATGCGCTCTGCAAAGAGATGGGTGCGAGAGAGAGAGAGAACAGAAAAGAGTTAGCAGCAGCAGAAGTAGGGAAAGGCAGTCAGCATGGAACGCTAAAGGAGTCTCCCCCTATGGACCCGAGGGTCACTGATCTCCATGGTAACCCCCAGACCTGCCTGGGCTAATATTAGTGATTGGAGGTAGCGACTGGATTGCAGTCTCTCCTCGTCTATAGACTACTTGCAATGTAACAATTTGGATGAACTATCCCTTTAACCTCTCTGACCCTTGACCTCTGACCCAGAGTGGATGGAAGGAAGGCTGACCTCCCGTGCTGGACAGGACGGTAGCAGAGCAGCAGCTAGAGTGGAGGATGGGCATGGAGTCTGTATTGCTAAGCTGCAACGCGTCACCCTTCTTCACACTGTAGTGGCCTGTTGCTATGGTGAACTTCACCTTCTGGGGAATGCCTGCCAACAGGTTGTCTGGAGGGAAAACACAGACACACACTGTTACACATGTAAAAATACAAGGATGACCTGGTCCAACCACATATCAACAGGCAGCGATTAGCATTCACTGTTTGTGGCTAAAGACAGGGACAGAGGGCCAGACAGACGGACCTGAGAGGGGCTCGATGGTGAGCTGAGGCTCCTGGGAGTAGACCTCGTACTGCACCACAGGGTAGATGTGAGACTGGACAAACTGGACTCTCCCCACGCTCCCGCACAGCTGACGTAACGTGTACGAGCCCGGCTCTCCAGTCTAGAGAGAAAAGAGCGAGAGTGGAGAGAGGGGGGAAGAGAAAAAGAGAGAGCGACAAGGAGAGATAAAGTGACACTTGACCTCTAAATCGACAGCGTTCCCCATTCTGTTTTAATGGAGAGGAGGCAAGGAGATTACAGATTTCTTTAGACAAATTGAAAATGAGTCATGGGGTGGACTTGGACTCGAGACATGACTGTTGATGACGTTATAGGAGGCTGAAAGAAAACGTACCGGGGCCGTGAACAAGATGCTGTTGTCGCCGGGCTGCAGCGTTATGTCGCGTGCCCTCAACATCTGGGCCCCGTCATCCACGGCGACCGCTGCCGGGAGGGCCCCGGCGGTGGGCGTGTCTAGGGAGGCTGAGCTGTCGTGGCGCCGCAGCAGCAGGTGCATGTTCTTACACACCACTCCCGTGGAGTTGAGCGAGCTGTCCGACGGGCTGCGGTCCTGCATTTCGTAAAGCTCCAGGGCGGGGGGTAGCGAAGCGCCCATCCCGGCTCCGGGGCTTCCCTGGGGGAACAGGACCACCCCGTCCCCCTGGCCTTGTGGTCCATGGCCAGTCCTCCTCTGGGCGCTGCCCGCACGGCCCCTCGCCCCGCCCTGCTCCAGGCTGAAGTGGAGAGTGGCAGCCAGCTGCTCCACCTGCACAGCCACAGGCATCAGGCAGCGTATACGCAGCTCCAGCTGCAGGGCGGCACCCACGTGCACCACGGCGCCAGGCGGGCTGAACTGCATCTGGCGCAGCTGGGCGAATGCCGCCATGCTCAGAGCCACAGTCTGGTCTGGAGAGACGAGAGAAGGAAGAGGGGGATGAAAGAGGGCAATGCATTACATGGCAACATTGTGAAGTCAGAGTTATGTTGGTCTCGCCTGGGTGCCAGTCGTTCTGTTCTCTTGCCAACTCCTTATGCAATTGTCAGGCTTGACAATGACAATGGAGCAGACAAAAGCACAAACAGATCTGAGGACCAGGCGAATGATTATCAGTCTTGGGACAAAAAAAATAGCCACTATTTACATGTTTGACCAGTTTATTTGGCAATTCTCTCAGAAGTTGAGACAAACCAGACAAGGATCCTTGGATTTTCCATTGTGCAATTAGAAGCTTTCAACTCATTGATGCAGGTAGACAAGAACAAACAGCTTTGACTGTTCCTGCCATGTCTCGAGTGTACGCAGTGTGCGTGTGTGTGTGTGTGCTCACCTGAGGGTGCCGGGGGCTGGCTGGCGAAGGTAAGGATCTCCTGGCAGAAGTGCTTCCTCTCCTCCTCTGTCAGGTTGGCATCGCCCGCTAGCAAGGCACTGGTCTGCAGGTAGCTGGCACAGTGAGTCAAGGAAACCTGAACTAGAAGATTGTATCTTGACTGACACCTGGCTATTTCAATGCAATGGGAGAGTGAAAGAAGAGATAGGCTTCAGAAAGGGTTCCCTACCTAGCATGCGGATTAGATGGGGGTGAAATAGTAGCCAACCTTCCTTTGAGGTCATTCACCTAGCTACCCATGATGGAAATCTTTAGTCCACCCACTCATTTTAACAGACGACCTCTCAAACAAGTGAGAGCACAGAAAACTGGGTTGTGTTCAGTAGACATGAAATCGAAAAGAAAAAAAAATAATGCTTTGAAACGGTATGAATCAGGGAGGTACTATCTGTCCAAAAGGAGTCCCATGTTCTCGTTTTCCATTGTAAAATAGTTGTTACGGTTGGCCCTATTGAACATGACCCTGGCTCATATTGAATGTACAGTCGTGGCCAAAAGTTTTGAGAATGACACAAATATTCATTTTCAAAGGCTGCTGCCTCAGTTTGTATGATGGCAATTTGCATATACTCCAGAATGTTATAAAGAGTGATCAGATAAATTGAAAAGTCCCTCTTTGCCATGCAAATGAACTGACTCCCCAAAAAACATTTCCACTGCATTTCAGCCCTGCCACAAAAGGAAAGGCTGACATCATGTCAGTAATTCTCTCGTTAACACAGGTGTGAGTGTTGACGAGGACAAGGCTGGAGATCACTCTGTCATGCTGATTGAGTTCGAATAACAGACTGGAAGCTTCAAAAGGAGGGTGGTGCTTGGAATCATTGTTCTTTCTCTGTCAACCATGGTTACCTGCAAGGAAACACGTGCCGTCATCATTGCTTTGCACAAAAAGGGCTTCACAGGTAAGGATATTGCTGCGAGTAAGATTGCACCTAAATCAACCATTTATCGGATCATCAAGAACTTCAAGGATTGCGGTTCAATTGCTGTGAAGAAGGCTTCAGGGCGCCCAAGAAAGTCGAGCAAGCGCTAAAGTTGATTCAGCTGCGGGATCGGGGCACCAGCAGTACAGAGCTTGCTCAGGAATGACAGCAGGCAGGTGTGAGTGCATCTGCACGCACAGTTAGGCGAAGACTTTTGGAGGATGGTCTGGTGTCAAGAAGGGCAGCAAAGAAGCCACTTCTCTCCAGGAAAAACATCAGGGACAGACTGATATTCTACAAAAGGTACAGGGATTGGACTGCTGAGGACTGAGGTAAAGTCATTCTCTCTGAATCCCCTTTCCGATTGTTTGGGGCATCCGGAAAAAAGCTTGTCCGGAGAAGACAAGGTGAGTGCTACCATCAGTCCTGTGTCATGCCAACAGTAAAGCATCCTGAGACCATTCATGTGTGGGGTTGCTTCTCAGCCAAGGGAGTGGGCTCACTCACAATTTTGCCTAAGAACACAGCCATGAATAAAGAATGGTACCAACAACATCCTCCAAGAGCAACTTCTGCCAACCATCCAGGAATAGTTTGACGACGAACAATACCTTTTCCAGCATGATGGAGCACCTTGCCATAAGGCAAAAGTGATAACTAAGTGGCTCGGGGAACAAAACATAGATATTTTGGGTCCATGGCCAGGAAACTCCCAAGACCTTAATCCCATTGAGAACTTGTGGTCAATCCTCAAGAGGCGGGTGGACAAGCAAAAACCCACAAATTCTAACAAACTCCAAACATTGATTATGCAAGAATGGCCTGCCATCAGTCAGGATGTGGCCCAGAAGTTAATTGACAGCATGCCAGGGCGGATTGCAGAGGTCTTGAAAAAGAAGGGTCAACACTGCAAATATTGACTCTTTGCATCAACTTCATGTAATTGTCAATAAAAGCCTTTGACCCGTTATGAAATGCTTGTAATTATACTTCAGTATTCCATATGTAACATCTGAAAAAAATATCTAAAGACACTGAAGCAGCAAACTTTGTGGAAATTAATATGTGTCACTCGTTTGGCCACGACTGTACACCAACGAAGACATTGTCCGTGTCGAGAGCATCTAAACCGTGATGTATTATGGGTAAATTGTGGCTGACTGACCTACAAATAACATTGAGTAGTTGTAGTCAGTCTCAACTCGCCTTTAAAATCCGTTGCAATGTCGAATGCGCCCATTGAGACTGATTGACATTGGGTCGTATTCATTAGGCACCAAACGGAAGAAAATAGAAAAACAGGGAGGGACTACCTGAACTTGTCCAATGACAAACACTTGTTTTTGTTTCCCGCTGCAAAGAGAAGGATCTCCTGGCAGAAGTGCTTCCTCTCCTCCTCTGTCAGGTGTGTTCAAGACAGCTGGGAACTCTGAAAAATACGAGGTCAAATCACGAAGTCAGTGATCTTCAAGTCAGAAAGTCAGAGCTCTAGAAAGAGGCTCGAGTTCCCGAGTTGGAATTCAGAGTTGTTCCCCCCAGAGTTCCCAGTTGTCTTGAAAGCACTGAACTCGGAGATTTCTGAGTTCCCAGTTGTTTTGAACGCTGCATTTTTTGGAGGATACTCTTCAGTCTGCTGCAGGAGCTTCTGACACTCGGCCATCTGCTTCCTGGTATGAGTCACCTGCAGGCTCCACCCCTCTGCCACGTAGGACCTCAGAGAGTCATCAAGGAAGCCCTCTGCTCGTTCCGGGTCACCTTTCTTCCTACGCACACAAACCACACACAGTTAACACCATTTTTATTCATTTAGCATCAATCAATTAGAGGAACCCTACACTCTTTCATTCATTAGTCGTTAGCACGTTTAGCTGACTGGGGCTAATCATTTTCCCAGCAACCTTCATCTTTGGAAACACCATTCAGGAGATGGAGAGGGCAGAGAGAACACAAAAAGGATAGGAGAAAGAAAGGCTTACATGTAAAACTCAGCTAGACTCTTCCCAATGAGCCGGGCTGAGCGCATCCTGCCTATGGCTCTGTACATCTCCATAGCAGCATGAGACAGCTCCTGAAAAGAAAGAGAGAGAGAAAGATCATCAGAGGACAAAGACCGCATTCACGAAATAAGAATGTTTAGCTCTGTGATGGCTTTCTGCCCCAGTGCCTAAAGAGACTGGGCCTGGAGGGCAATGGGGCCCAATGAACTAGATACCAAGACTATAAACAGAGGCACTCTGTCTAGGGAGTGTCCCCCGCACACACACACACACACACACATTATGAAGCAGAATCAAGGCTCTTATCAAGGACTACTGTTACTGGCTACACCATTATCCACTAAATCAACATGGCATTTACCAGATAGTGTTTTTCAAACGCCTCCACAGACGATAAGGCCTCATTGAGTTTTTTGTAAGGGCTCTGCAGGCTGTTGACTGTAAGAGAGAACACAGGAGACGCACTCAGACTTTCTCTAAAGACCATTTCAGCTTTCTCCTTAGCGCAAATGAACTTCCAAGACCTCACAATGATGCGTTTGTGTTGACGGTAAAAGTACCCCACTTCAACCTCAAACAGAGAGTCATCTGCGCGACAGAGGGGCGAAGCGATTTTGACATGGCATACAACACAGCATAGCCATGATCAAATAACACCAACATTATCCATTCTGATGCGATGCTCAGGTCTTACTACTTTACAACCAAGGGCCTATTGTGAGGGAACTGGGTCAGCTGAGCTAAAGCCTAGGGCATTAGTGTGTGTGTGTGTAATACCCGTCTCTGGTCTCTCTTCCCCCAGGCCAGCCAGAAGGTCCACGGTGCGGTTTAGGTCCTCGGAGGTGGGGACCTTCTCAGCCACCAGGCCACACAGGTATCCCAGAGACTTTAGCTGGGAACACAACAACACACACATCACAACATACATAGGGGCGCACAGTGACAGGCTGGAAATGGAGTCTTATGACGATCACCAGAAAGTGTATCATCAGAGTTTCTTGACCAGGTAAAACTCCTTGGTTTCGCAGACACAGATTAAGCCTAGTCTTGGACTAAGAAGCATTTAGCAATGATTCTCCATCGAGCATACTTTTGGAAAGCAGGCCCCTTGTGACTTCAGAATGGTGTAGGTCCCTAGGGCTAACACAGTGTACCAGCAGTGATGTGTGTTAGGTCAGAGGTGCCGTAGGTACAGTGCATTCAGAAAGTATTCAGACCGGTTGACTTTATTCACATTGTTAAGTTACAGCTTTACTTTAAAAATGTATTACACCCCCCCCATCAATCTACACACAATATACCCGATCATGAAAACAGGTTTTTAGAAATTGCAAAAAAAAACAGAAATACCTCATTAACATAAGTATTCAGACCCTTTGCTATGAGACTCGAAATGTATTTATTTAACTAGGCAAGTCAGTTAAGAACAAATTATTATTTACAATGACGGCCTATCCCGGACGACGCTGGGCCAATTGTGTGCCGCCCTATCACGGCCGGTTGTGATACAGACTGGAATCGAACCAGGGTCTGTAGTGACACCTCTAGCAGTGCCTTAAACCGCTGCGCCACTCGGGAGCCCAGGTGCATTCACTTTTCATTGATCATCCCTGAAGATGTTTCTACAACTTGGAGTCCATCTATGGCAAATTCAATTGACTGGACATGATTTGGAAAGGCACACACCTGTCTATAAATATCTAACATCTCTGGAGACCTGAAAATAGCTGTGCAGCGACGCTCCCTATCCAACCTGACAGAGCTTGAGAGGATCTGCAGAGAACAATGTGAGAATCTTCCCAAATACAGGTGTGCCAAGCTTGTAGTGTCCTACCCAAGAAGACTTGATGCTGTAAATCGCTGCCAAAGGTGTTCAACAAAGTACTGAGTAAAGGGTCTGAACTCTGAATACTTACAGTACCAGTCAAACGTTTGGACACACCTACTCATTCAAGGGTTTTTCTTTATTTTTTAATATTTTCTACATTGTAGAATAATAGTGAAGACGACAACCATTACATAACACATATGGAATCATGTAGTAAACGAAAGAGTGTTAAACAAATCAAAACATTTTATATTTGAGATTCTTCAAAGCAGCCAACCTTTGCCGTGATGACAGCTTTGCACTCTTGGCATTCTCTCAACCAGCTTCATGAGGCGGCAGGTAGCCTAGTGGTTAGAGCGTTGGGCCAGTAACCGAAAGGTTGCTGGATAGAATCCCCAAGCTGACAAGGTAAAAATCTGTCGTTCTGCTCAAATAAGCAAAGAGAAATGATAGTCCATCATTACTTTAAGATATGAAGACTTGCTTGGGCCAAGAAACACGTGCAATGGACCTTAGACCAGTGGAAATCCATCCTTTGGTCTGATGAATCCAAATTTGAGATTTTTGGTTCCAATCGCAGTGTCTTTATGAGACGCAGAGTAGGTGAACTGATGATCTCCACATGTGTGGTTCCCACCGTGAAGCATGGAGGAGGTGTGATGGTGTTGGGGTGCTTTGCTGGTGACACTGTCTGTGATTTATTTAGAATTCAAGGCACACTTAACCAGCATGGCTACCACAGCATTCTGCAGCGATATGCCATCCCATCTGGTTTGCGCTTAGTGGGACTCTTGTTTGTTTTTCAACAGAACAATGACCCATAACACACCTCCAGGCTGTGTAAGTGCTATTTGACCAAGGAGAGTGATGGAGTGCTGCATCAGATGACCTGGCCTCCACAATCACCTGACCTCAACCTAATTGAGATGGTTTTGGATGAGTTGGACTGCAGAGTGAAGGAAAAGCAGCCAACAAGTGCTCAGCATTTGTGGGAACTCCTTCAAGACTGTTGGAAAAGCATTCCAGGTGAAGCTGGTTGAGAGAATGCCAAGAGTGTGCAAAGTTGTCATCAAGGCAAAGGGTGTCTGCTTTGAAGAATCTCAAATATATTTTGATTTATTTAACACTTTTTTGGTTACTACATGATTCTATGTGTTATTTCATAGTTTTGATGTCTTCACTAACATTCTACAATGTAGAAAAGTAAAAATAAAGAAACTCTTGAATGAGTAGATGTGTCCAAACTTTTGACTGGTACTGTGTATATAACTATGATATTTCCATTTTTATTTTATACATTTGCAAAAATTTCTAAAAACCTGTTTTTGCTTCGTCATTATGGGGTATTGTGTAGAATGATGAAAAAAACAAACAATTTAATATATTTTTGAATAAGACTACTGTAACAAAATGTGGAAAAAGTCAAAGGGTCTGAATACTTTCCAAATGCACTGTATATGCAGGTAGGTAGGTAGGCCACCTTCTCTGTGGCGTAGGTCCACAGGCCGACAGTGTGGGAGCAGTTGGCCTCTAGCTGGGCACGGTCGCAGCAGCCCTCGATCCTGTGGAGCACTTCCAGACAGCTGAGGAACACCCAGCAGTCCAACGCCCCCTGGACCACATACACCTACACAGAATGAGGATCACTAGATTTACATTTTATATACTGTTTTTTTTATTATCCACAAATCAAATTTGAAAAGGTCTTCAAAACATTCAAAAATGTCACACCATGGACACCAGAAGCACCTTCTCCACCCGTGTCACACACAGACACACAGCTCATGCACAAACCAAACCAATATATCACACCAATAGAGGAAGCCAAACTCTTTTTGGCGGGAGGCAACAATGGTAGGGGAAACACTGGAGAGTCCGTGTCCAGAATCAGAGTGTTCGATGGGGATCAGTTTGAGCAAGATGAGGTGCACTGCAGAATAGTTCATCTTCATCACATAATGAGTAGTAAATTGGGATCGAAGGTTATTTGTATGTCAGAAGTTCGGCCCAGTCTGACTGCAATACAGTACTCAAAAAACACACTGTACCTCGAGCAGGCGCAGCTCCTGGACACAATTGTGCAGCAGCTCCAGGGCTCGCTGGGTGACCTCCCAGGGCCTCTGGAGGAAGATGAGCAGGGTACACTGGCGGGAGAACAAGTAGCTGCGCAGGTCCAGCAGGCTGGCTTCGCCGCGCTGGATCAGCTCGCGCTTCTCCATGTCGATGGGCCGCCGCAGGAGCAGCCCGCTCCAGCGCTTCACCGGGGCACAGAACGAGCCCAGCCAGTTGGCCCCGTCTGAAAGACGTAGACACAACAGACAGACGTAGACACAACAGACAGACGTAGACACAACATAGAAAAAGACAACAGACATAGACACAAGAATAAGCTCTACGCTGACCTTTTTTTACAAGGAGCACGTGTGCACCTAAGTTGAAAAATGTAGGCGTACACAAATACATTTTGAAGCACAATGAAACATTTTGGGGGTAATACAGGTGGAATCCTTAATTTTTCTAAGCATACTGGTGCCGCTAAATAAAGAATCCAGGTCAGACAGCTAAATATTTAGGCGCATATGCAATTAAATTGGGCGCACTGTAGCGCCACGGCAGGGGTAGTAAACAATGCCACTGTACCTCCAGCCCCAAAGTTGAGGACATACTGAGTGAAGAGAGCGTCCAGCTCGTCGTACTGGACCAGGGCATCCTCAAACTGCTGCAGCATCTCAAACACAAAGGCCAACTCCTCCTGCACAACACACACACCCCCGTTGGTTAAATAGGTTACAACTGCTTCCCCTGTAGTAGAGCGTGGATGACTGACAGGTGGTGGGAGTGACCCACCTGCACCATGAAGTAGTCGCAGAAGCTCCAGCCGGGCTCGGTGCGTTTCTCGCGGAGCGTGCGCATGTCGTCCTCGAAGCGGCCCAGGTTCTTGGTGAAGGACATGAGCAGCAAGGTGCGCAGCTTGGTCAGGAAGGAGCTCCACGAATCCTGGGACCGAGACGACTCCTTCAGAGGGTCCGACAAAACCACACACCTGAATCACGGGGAGGGGAGAGAGAAAGAGAGTGTTGGGGGGGGGGGGTGTTAGAGTGAAAAGTCCCCAAGTCTCCTCCTGGAGAGCCACACTCCTGCAGGCTTTTAGGCCCATCCCTCATCTAGCACATCTGATTCTACTAAATGAGTTGCTCAGGTCCTTGTTAAGATGAATCTGGTGTGTTACTCAACAGGATTGGATCAAAAGACTGGCAGACAAAAGAGCTCAGATTCTGTTATAACAAGAGATGAGAGTGGTGATGTTGCCGACCTGTCGCTCTGCTTGTTGCAGAAGTCGTTGCGGATCTTGTCTACGATGGAGGTGCGCGGCAGGATGTTGGTCTTGTTCTTCTTCTTGGCTTCGCTCTCCACCACCACGATGAGCCAGTCCACCGAGCCGTGCAGCCGCAGGGTGCTCTGCCACCGCAGCATGTCATCCTTCACCGACGCCTTGTACATCTCGGTGTCCTGAGACACACACACACACACAAACACAGTACACAAAACATTAAAAACACCTGCTCTTTCCATGACAGACTGACCAGGTGAAAGCTATGATCCCTTATTGATATCACTTGTGAAATCCACTTCAATCAGTGTAGATGAAGGGGAGGAGACAGGTTAAAGAAGGATGTTTAAGGCCGTGAGACAATTGACACGTGGATTGTGTGTGTGTGCCATTCAGAGGGTGAATGGGCAAGACAAAATATTTAAGTTCCTTTGAACGGGTTATGGCAGTAGGTGCCAGGCGCACCGGTTTGTGTCAAGAACTGCAACACTACTGGGTTTTTCACGCTTAACTATATCCTGTGTGTGGGAAGCATTGGAGTCAACATGGGCCAGCATCCCTGTGGAACGCTTCGACACCTTATAGATTCCATGCTAGGGATGCAAACCTCATTAACCGGTCAACAGACGGTAAAACATTTTCCAAACAGTAAAATGACGTGCCCAACAGAAAATACTATCAGAGACCTGTATATAATGACAAGATCCTTGTTTCCGCCCTAACAAATGGGAGTCATCCCAAAGCGGGAAGGCAGGCGACAAGCTTAGGCCCAAAATAAGCCCATAGAAACAAATTGGACTTATTTTGGACAGATTTTGGATAGAGTGAATCCTCTCGCTACGCCTCTTCCTCTCTGATACGATGCATGCATACAAGGACTGGCAATTTTTCACTAAGAGCTTAATGGAAACATTGTACCTAATGGAAACATTGCAACAATAGCAAGCCCTTCATCTTACACTCAAAAGGCCTCTTATTGAACATGCAATTCCTGTAATGAAGCAGCTAATAAAAACGTCATTTTCAAACATTTGCCAAAATGCAATTAGCGGAAAACACAGTTCAAAACAGCGCACCTAATGCTCCATATGACAGAGGAAACTTAGAAAGAGGGGGAATCTAATAGCAAATACTATGACGGCTTGCTAATACGACTAGGATTGTGCCTTTGGCTTATGGACAACGAAAGAAAGTTGATATGAAAACCAATAGAACAGGAGAGAAATGCTGCTTAAGGGCATGAGGAAGTCTATATAAAAAGAATTGCCTCCACGTTTCTATGGAAGGATGTTCGCAAGGCTACTTTGAAGCAAGGTAAGACATGCCTCATTATTTGAAGTAAAGTAAAACGTTCAGGTTTAAAACAATTATACTGTCTGAAGCTCCCATTGCATAGTGATGGGTGATGCGCTGATAGTCAATGGTAGGCAGGCTATAGCCTATGCAGCAGAATGGCGAATAGGAGGCGCGCTTTACATGTTGAGATTTAGAAATAAAAATAGCATTAACACACCCATATGAGACAAACACACACACACACGGCTATTGGAGTTTTCCTTGTGAATCATAATACGGTGTTGAATGTTATGATACCAACAACAATGCCGGTCTGTCCAATATGTCCCTACTACATCAAATAGTGACTACTCACACAACAGTCTGTCCAGTATATATGCAGGAAGGGAAAGGTGAGCAGGGCTCTGTTTCCATCCTTAGGAAGTAGCTCCTCTTTGAACTGAACAAAGTTGGCCTCGAGGTGAATCATCTTTGGTGCGCGTCCGTAGGACCTTCAGACGAGGAGACATTGGCATTGAAAACAAAGGAACTTTAAACACAGTCAGGCACACACGCTCAAACACTTACACACACACATCCACAACTTTGCACAAACCACACAGTTGCGCAAGCGTGCACACACACACGTCTGATAGCGAAGTGCAAACATCCCAATAGCTCACCTCCTCCACTCCATGGGCTCCCTGGGTAACTGCTGTGCCAGAGAGGTGTAGAGAGAAGTGAACAGGCTCTGGTCGCCAGCACCTGTGTGTCGGGGGTTGAGACAGAGTAGAGAAGAAGAGAGAAAGGGAGAGAGAGCAGATAGGCAAAAATAGTTCAACCACTGTGCTTCCAACCAGCATCTTATTCATTTTTTAGGGCTCAATGAGATCTGTGACTCATTTGTTTCGTTCCATTTTATTAGCTAGCCATCTAGCTATGTCTCACTGCACGCCTTAGGCTACGTCAACCAGAGCAAACAGTCTGAGTTTGCAACAGAGGCAACGTAACAGTACTATTTTTGTTTTGAGATCATAGCGAACTACACTAGCTAGCTAGATAATGTTTTTGAAATAACGCCCTGTCAGGGTCTTGTCTAGTTCTTGTCGTTGATACATTGACAGTCCTCAAACTTGAACAGTGCGCAGTGTACTACTTGTAGGTATTCTCATCCAGGCCTCGTTTGATTAGTAGCTTGTTAACTAGCTAGCTAAAACAGCACGAGTCGACTATGTAAAAGAAGACAGCAAGGGGATGCCGAGATGCTGCATGAGGAATATACTATTTTGTTGGCTAGTTAGCTACTAACTAGCCTAGAAAGCGATGTCCTTTTAAAAATTGCCAATGTAGGACTTCTGAAACAATCTTTACAAACGATATACAGTAGCTGGCTAGCATGCCGGTTAGACAAAATAGAATATCTGCAGCGGCCACTGCATTGGTTGAGGTGTCAATCAGATTCACACAGCACAGCAACCACTGAGGTATACTGTAGCTAGCAAGCTAGCTAGCCAAGCAAGCTAACATTGCTAACGTTAACGAGACAACTCAAAGGTTAACTAACATGTCACAATCGGCTTGTTTTCCATAGTGTAGATTATTGGCTTTTCTTCATGGGCCTCCATGGATTCCGAGTGTCAACATTAGTCCTCCATTTGAAAGTGAACAATATCACTTGTGTTGTTATCAGAGCTGTACATTTCTGCTTGTATAGAATTGGGGCCTTTTTCATTTCCTGTATGTCCCTTAGAAGATGACGACATCCGGCACAAAGTCAACGAGAGTAATGCTGCGTTCATGATTTGACCTCGTTTTTTCCCCCGAGTTCCCAGCTGTCTTAAAAGCACCATAACTATTGTGTGTGTGTACGTGTGCACGTGTGTGTGTTTCTAAGATTTTACTGAGTTACAGTTCATTAAGGAAATCTGTCAATTGAAACAAATTCATTAGACCTTAATCTATGGATTTCATATGACTGGGAATACAGATATGCATCTGTTGGTCACAAATACCAAAACAAATTGTATGTGTGTGTATGTGTGTTGGAGTGTCAATGTAAGTATGTGTGAGTATGTGAGTCCAGTATGTATGCACAGTCAGAACGAGTTAGTGCAGAAGGGGTCAATGCAGATATTCCGGGTAGCTATTTGGTTAACTATACTGAACAAAAATATAAACGCAACATGCAACAATTTCTAAGATTTTACTGAGTAACAGTTCATATAAGGAAATCAGTCAATTGAAACAAATTCATTAGGCCTAAATCTATGGATTTCACATGACTGGGAATACATATATACATCTGTTGGTCACAAATACCGTATGTGTGTGTGTGTGTGTTCAGTCCAGTTCAAGTGTTAAGCAGTTTGATGGCTTGTAGATAGAAACGGTCTCTAAGCCTTTTGGCATTCGACTTCATGTTCCGGTACGTCTTCCCGATGTTAAGGGAGTAAACATCTCATAGCTGGGGTGTGTGGGGTCCTTGATGATACTTCTGGACTTACTCAACATCCAGAATATACAGTATGTCCTGGATGACTGGGAGCACAGCCTCAGTGATGTACTGGGCCGTCTTGACCATCCGCTGGAGGGCCTTGCAGTTGTGGTCGGACATTCTCGATGGTGCAGCGATAGTATTTGGTGTGGACCCGGGGTGGCGTGAAGAATTTCTTCAGCCGCCATAGGAAGTAGAGACATTGTTGCGCCCTCTTGACAAGAGTGGTAGTGTTCATGGTCCATGTCAAGTACTCGGTGATGTAGACGTCGAGGAACTTAAAACTGCATCTTTCTAGTGCAGTCCCAATGATGTGGATCAGGGCGTGTTCCCTCTGCTTCCTGAAGTCAACAATCAACTCCTTTGTTTTGCTGATTGAGGGAGAGGTTGTTGTCCTGGTACCACAATGCCAGTTCACTTACCTCCTCCCTATAGGAGCGTGAAAGTACATTCTCTCCTCCAGCCTCAGAGCGTGAAAGTACCTGGTCATCCGGAGCAGCGAGAGTCTTCCTGATTGGCTTTGGTATTGTTTGCCTCGAAGTGAGCAAAGAATGTGTTAAGTTCGTCTGGGAGTGAGGCTTCTGTGGGCACCACACAGCTGGATTTGCCTTTGTAATCTGTGATAGTCTGTAGTCTTGGCCACATGTCTCGAGTCTGAGTTGTCGATCATCAATTCAAGTTTGAGTCCGTATTGTCTTTTTGCGCCCCTAATGGATTTGCAGTACTCTTACCTGCTTGCCTTGTACGCGTCGCGCACTACCAAGTCGTGAGGGTTTGTTCTGCTGGCATTGAATGATGTCTCCGTTCATCCAGTGTTTTTGGTTGTGGTATCTCCGGATTGTTATTGACACTTGGGAAGATGGCGCCATACTGTATGGCTGTCGTTTTGCGAGCTCCGACTCAATTTTGCTATTTTGTGATTCTTTTGGCATTTATCTTTACCGTTTTTGCACTAAATGTATCTGCTATCCTTTTTTTATGATTGACAAGAACTTTTGAACATCAGATCGACAGTTACTAACCTCAATTCCGGCTTCAACTTCGACTTTGACTCATGTGCCCTGGCCTCTTTGTGTAATTCCGACATGATTTTCGGGCTGTCCAAGAGTAAACGCCGGCGAATGGAGGAAGCTATCAACGGGACTCTCGTAACTGCAATATTCTCTGCTTTTCTGAAACATGGCTTTCGGACAAGATACCCCCTAAGGCTATCCAACTCAATGTATTCTCCATTCACCGAGTAGACAGGACATTGGATTTAGGGAATTCGAGAGTGGGATGGGTATGCCTCTTCATCAACAACAAATGGTGTGCTGACTAGCGCAGTGGAAGCCTCAACCCATTGTTCACCCATCTTGGAATACCTGATGGTCAAATGCCGATCCTTCTAGCTCCCGAGAGAGCTTATCTGTTATTGTGACTGCTGTATATATTCAGCCTCGGGACAAGAAAAACAACTAGCTGCCACTTAATGAACTGTACAAGACTATAAACAAGCAGGAAACCATGCACCCGGAGGCTGCTTTGCTTGTTGTTGGTGATTTTAATTCCACGTTATTAAGACACATAATGCCCAACTTCCATCAACACGTCTCCTTTGCCACTAGGGGCGTTAAAGTCCTAGACCATTGCTACTCTACCCACAAGCAAGCATACAAGGCCCTCCCTCGTTACCTCTTCGGCAAATCAGATGACACTATACTCCTGCTTCCTGTTTACAAGCAGAAGCTCCAATTGGAAGTACCCGTGACACACTCTGTTGAGAAATGTGCATGGCTATCGCAGCCAACCCCGAGGCTATGGCTGAGGACACGAACAAGTACAAGAATTCCGGCTACAACCTCCACAGTGCTACATAGGAACAAGGTGGAATCCTATTACACAAGTTCCGATGCCCGACACGTGGCAAAGGCTACAGTCCATTCCGGATTACAAAGGAAGACCGAGCTGTGATCTGCCCAACGATGCCTCTCTACCAGGCAAACACACGCTTCAACAAAAACAACACTGAGCCGCTGACCCAGGGGACTGGGTGATCTCGCTCTCTGAGGCCGATGTGAACAAGGTCTTTAATCAGGTCAACACTCATAAGGCCTTGGGGCCGGACGGTATTCCAGAGCACGTTCTCAGAGCATGTACAGAACAGCTGGCAGTTATATTCATGATCATGTTCAACCACTCCTTGTCCCAGTCTGTAATCCCCACATGTTGGAAGCTGAACACCATCATTCCTGTTCCCAAGAACTCTATGGCTTCCTGCCACAATGACTACCGCCCTGTAGCACTCACACCCAACAGATCCATAGACGATGCAATCTCAATTACACTCCACACTGCCCTTACTCACCTAAAGAAGAGTACATATGTGAGAATGCTGTTCATTGACTACAGCTCTGTGTTCATCACCACAGTCCACTCCAAGCGTGTCACAAAGCGTGGGACCTGTAGAACTTTTTGAGGATCTGGGGACCCATGACAAATCTTTTAAGTCTCCTGAGGGGGAAAAGGTTTTGTCGTGCCTTCTTCACAACTGTTTTGGTGTGTTTGGACTAGAGGTCGACCGATTATGATTTTTCAACACTGATACCCATACCGATTATTGGGGGACCAAAAAAAGCAGATACCGATTAATCGGACGATTTTTATATATATTTGTAATAATGACATTTACAACAATACTGAATGAACAATGAACCCTTTTATTTTAACCTAATATAATACATAAATAAAATCAATTTAGTCTCAAATAAATAATGAAACATAATGCAAAAACAGTGTGGGAGCAGAAAGTAAAAGTGCAATATGTGCCATGTAAAAAGCTAAGGTTTAAGTTCCTTGCTCAGAACATGAGAACATATGAAAGTTATCCCAGTTATTCAATATTCCCAGCTAAGAATTTTTAGGTTGTAGTTCTTATAGGAATTATGACGCGTCGACTATTTCTCTCTATACCATTTGTATTTCATATACCTTTGACTATTGGATGTTCTTATAGGCATTTTAGTATTGCCAGCCTTTTCTCGGGAGTTGATAGGCTTGAAGTCATAAACTAATATTTAGTTTGGCCATAATGACCATCATTATGTTTGGAGGAAAAAGGGGGACGCTTGCAAGCCGAAGAACACCATCCCAACCGTGAAGCACGGGGGTGGCAGCATCATGTTGTGGGTGTGCTTTTCTGCAGGAGGGACTGGTGCACTTCACAAAATAGATGGCATCATGAGGGAGGAAAATTATTTGGATATATTGAAGCAACATCTCAAGACATCAGTCAGGAAGTTAGAGCTTGGTCGCAAATGGGTCTTCCAAATGGACAATGACCCCAAGCATACTTCCAAAGTTGTGGCAAAATGGCTTAAGGACAGCAAAGTCAAGGTATTGGAGTGGCCATCACAAAGCCCTGACCTCAATCCTATAGAAAATTTGTGGGCAGAACTGAAAGAGCGTGTGCGAGCAAGGAGGCCTACAAACCTGACTCAGTTACACCAGCTCTGTCAGGAGGAATGGGCCAAAATTCACCCAACTTGTGGGAAGCTTGTGGAAGGCTAGCTGAAACGTTTGACCCAAGTTAAACAATTTAAAGGCAATGCTACCAAATACTAATTGAGTGTATGTAAACTTCTAACCCACTGGGAATGTGATGAAAGAAATAAAAGCTGAACTAAATCATTCTCTACTATTATTCTGACATTTCACATTCTTAAAATAAAGTGGTGATCCTAACTGACCTAAGACAGTAATTTTTTACTACGATTAAATGTCAGGAATTGTGAAACACTGAGTTTAAATGTATTTGGCTGAGGTGTATATAAACTTCCGACTTCAACTGTACATACTATATACATTTTACAGACACAATCTATTTTACAATAGTTATATTTTGTTTGTTTTTAGTCCTGGCCTTCCTCTATTTCTGATGTCCATCCAGTTTGATTTCTATTTGCCATATATTTGTAACTGTGCTATTTCACAATATTTCTGAACCTATATACATTTTACAGACCCTGTATGTTTTACATTGGTTATCTTGTTGTTATTAGTCCCACCTTTCAGTTCCATTCAAACCCTCACATCTATCCCTTAACACCATCCATATTGGATTTCTATTTGCCATATACTTTTCAGCTGTGCTGTGATGCTTCATAAAAGTTCTGAACCTTTCTATTCTCATTGTTTCTACAGATTGTAAATTAAAGATAACATTTTTTTCTAAAATAATTATTATATTATTGATTGATTGACTATGACTTTTTAAATCTGACTTTTTAAATCACCCAGTATTGCTATCTGCAGCGTTAGCTCTAGGTAAATATTACAATTCTTCAGCCCTTCCTGGACCTGTGATGATGTAATGAATCTGCAGAGCTGGAAAGGTTGTATCCCGCATATAAATAACATTCTATAGGTTGCAAGAATTTTGTATAATCATTTAAGCTGAAAAATTCTACGTTTTGGAGTCCGTGTCCATTTTGTGTGTCAATTCATAAACCATGTGCCATGGAATCGGTACATCGAAAATCTCTTCCTAACTATTTTGCAATTTAAATGGTACAGCTGTCATTTTTTTGGTCCTTAAATGAAACTGATATATATTTTTAATTATCCCAATTTTCTTTAACCAATTTTGGTCTTTAATGCAGGGCCGACAGACAAGTTCCTTACTTTTTCCCCTTTCCACTTGCCTCCTTTATTTTTCTGGTAATGCTGCAATTAGTTGGCTGTAATTTTGGGTAGAGCAGACATTTCCGTAATCTGTGTTAGCTGCATGTGTGACATAACTCTACCAGTCCTATTTATGATATAATTTACAAAGATTATACATCATTAAAAAATTTTTTTGTGAAAAATAAAGTTTTTTCTTCAATTAGTATATTTGAGTTTAACCACAATATTTGTTAAAGAACACAGACACTGGACAGAGGAACTCTGCCTAGAAGGCCAGAATCCCGGAGTCGCCTCTTCACTGTTGATGTTGAGACTGGTGTTTTGCAGGTACTATTTAATGAAGCTGCCAGTTGAGGACTTGTGAGGCATCTGTTTCTCAAACTAGACACTCGAAGGTACTTGTCCTCTTGCTCAGTTGTGCACCGGGGCCTCCCACTCCTCTTTCTATTCTGGTTAGAGCCAGTTTGCGCTGTTCTGTGAAGGGAGTAGTACACAGCGTTGTACGAGATCTTCAGTTTCTTGGCAATTTCTCGCATGGAATAGAGTTCATTTCTCAGAACAAGAATAGACTGACGAGTTTCAGAAGAAAGTCTTTGTTTCTGGCCATTTTGAGCCTGTAATCGAACCCACAAATGCTGATGCTCCAGACACTCAACTAGTCTAAAAAAAGGCCAGTTTTATTGCTTCTTTAATCAGAACAATGGTTTTCAGCTGTGCTAACATAATTGCAAAAGGGTTTTCCAATGATAAATTTGCCTTTTAAAATGATACACTTGGATTAGCTAACACAACATGCCGTTGGAACACAGGAGTGATGGCAGCTGATAATGGGCCTCTGTACACCCATGTAGATATTCCATAGAAAATCAGCCGTTTACAGCTACAATAGTCATTTACAACATTAACAAAGTCTCCACTGTATTTCTGATCAATTTGATGTTATTTTAATGGACAAAAATGTGCTTTTCTTTAAAAAACAAGGACATTCCTAAGTGACCCCAAACTTTTGAACGATAGTGTATCTCTAGCTTACATTGACGGATTTTTATGGGGACCTTTTTATCATGCTAAATTGATTTCAGTGGGGACGCGTACATCGACCCTAGGTGGTTTAAATCTTTTGTCTTGCCCAGTCACCCTCTGAATGGCACACATACGCAATCCATTTCTCAATTGTCTCAAGGCTTAAAAATCCTTCTTTAGCCTGTCTCCTCCCATTCATCTACACTGATTGAAGTGGATTTAACAAGTGGCATCAATAAGAGATCAGAGCTTTCACCTGGATTCACCTGGTCAGTCTGTGTCATGGATAGAGCAATGTTTTGTATACTCAGTGTATATTCCTCAGTGTTGATAGTTGATTCATTTTAGTCATTTTACATTTTAGTCATTTAGCAGACACTTATCCAGAGCAACTTACAATTAGTGCATTCATCTTAAGATAGCTAGGTGAGACAACAACCTATCACAATCGTATCAAGGTGGAAGTTTCTTAGTTCCGACTAGTGGCATGAACGCGGCATAATTCATGCTGCTAATAAGCTATTTGCAACTTCCTGTCTATTTATAATGTTATTCACACAATGTGTGCCACCAAAGCCCCATATACTACCCACCACTGCGACCTCTATGCTCTCATTGGCTGGTCCTCGCTACATATTCGTCGCCAAACCCACTGTCTCCAGGTCATCTATAAGTCTTTGCTAGGTATAGCTCCGCCTTATCTCAGCTCACTGGTCACCATAGCAACACCCACACGTAGCACGCGCTCCAGCAGGTATATTTGACTGGTCATCCCCAAAGCCAACACCTACTTTGGCCATCTTTCCTTCCAGTTCTCTGCTGCCAATGGCTGGAACGAATAGCAAAAATCACTGAAGTTGGAGACATATCTCTCCCTCACTAACTTTAAGCGTCAGGTGTGAGAGCAGCTTACCGATCGCTGCAGCTGTACATAGCCCATCTGTAAATAGCCCATCCAACCAACTACCTACCTCATCCCCATTTTAGGTTTTTGTTTTTCTGCTCTTTTGCACACCACTATTTCTACTTGCACATCCTCATCTGCACATATATCACTCCAGTGTAAATTGCTAAATTGTAATTATTTCGCCACTATTGGCCTATTTATTGCCTTACCTCCTTACTTAGTTTGCACACACTGTATACAGAATTTTCTAATGTGTTATTGACTGTACGATTGTTTATCCCATCTGCAACTCTGTGTTGTTGTTTTTGTCGCACTGCTTTGCTTTATCTTGGCCAGGTCGCAGTTGTAAATGAGAACTTGTTCTCAACTGGCCTACCTATGAAGATGAAAAAATAGACAATTATTTGGTTACGAATTTAACTGAGTTCCTAGTTCCGACTGGGAAGTTTCACTTAATTGACCCTCCAAGTCAGAGTTACAAGTTAGAAACTACAGTATAATATATTTTAAGTATCATCTCACCACATCATATTTTACAGCAATTTGTCAGTCTATGACACAGTCGATAACGTGGCATGTAACCATTGGTTGTTGCATCGTCTTGCCTTAGCTGTGGAAAAGATGATACCCGAGTTTCCCACTTGGGAGGCATCGGAATCAACAAATAGGAAGTCACGCAAATAACTTAATTACATTTTTACTCGGAGATCCTGAGTTTCCGACAGGACGTGAACGCGCATTGATATGTTTTAGGCTATTTTCAGACGTTAAGGAGCATCAGGTACTCCTGGAATGTTAATGAATGGCATGTCCATCATTTGGTGAGAAATTACACTGGTCACTCAAAACATTAGTAAAAAAAGTATTTATAAAGTAAAGTATAAAGGCCACACAAAAATACGTAACTAATGATTTAGTAAATGTTTTATAAGAACCTATATTAAACATCTTATGAATGGAGTAATGACTAATACATTGACAATAAACCTTTTACTAATCCATTATAATTGCTTTATTGTGTGGAGCTATTATAAAGTTCTACCCTTGTATATTTTGTTTATCATTTTTTTGTTAAATTATAACCCAGTTGTACCTGCAATTCAGCTTGTTGCTAAACTTGTACAATGTTTTGGTGAAGAACAGTAAAACCCATTCTTTCTAAGGTGTCTGTGGAGAAGCATCTCTCTTCTTTAAAGGAAAATTTTATCTAAGAAGCTGTCAGCTCTTCTTGATCCTCGCTTCAAGGCCTTCTGGTGCCCAGAGCAGGTAGGCTACCGGCAGTAACCAACCTTGCTCCACAACCTCCCCAGCCTGCCATTGCACAAGAACCACCTGCAAAGGCAAGCAAGTTTTTTGCCTTGTTCTTACCCCTCAACCCCACACCTGCTGTTGTCCCCACAGAGGTATCAAACTACCTCTCTGCTCCTTGCCTGCTGGAAATGTCAGATCCCCTTGTGTTCTGGAAGGACAATGCCCCCGTTACCCGAACCTATCAAAGTTGACTGCAATGTACCTCCATGTCCCTGCATCCTCAGACCCAGTGGAACGGGTCTCCAGCATCGCTAGTAGAACATTCAGGCCTGACCGTTGCTCAATGAGTGACAAAACATTTGCGATGGATGTTTATCAAACGCAACCACCATCTTAAATGATTAACCACCATCTAAAATTACCGTTAAAGACTCATAGGATATGATCATGATGTAAAGAAATTCTGAAAAAAAATGTTCAACAATAAAATCGGTTTGGTTTACATTTGTATTACTTTCCATTATTTCAATTGATAAATGTTTGTTTAACATGTACATTTTTTTCTTCTTCAATTTTCTTTAATCATTAAATATTAAATTTTAGGCTATATATTAAGATTCCTAACAGAAAGCCCTCCAAACCATGTGCTAATGATCATATATATTTTGAAATAACTTGCATATATTCAAATACCTTCAAAAATGATTTATCTTTCTGAGAGGTATTCAAAATACTTTCAAACATTATTTGTTTTTCTGAGACCCGTATTCGAATATCAAAGGAAATAGTTGCCAATAGTTGCCTTCAGTTGATTCTCTAGTTGGCATTTGAAAAACCCCCACAAAGTACAATTATTTTCTGCCCAGGTCTGCTGTGTATGATGGACTCCAAAGCATTTTTTTAGTTCCTCCAGAGGAAATCTCATTCTATACATCATTTTGACAAGCAAGTTGTCATCAAGGTGGGTCCGCATGACATCATTATCATCTCAGTAGAACACAATTTCCTACACACTATCCATCATATTGTAGCGACCCGCACAGACAGCGGTGTGTTATGTGGTAGGCTATTAGTGGGTTGTGTTGTACTTACCAGTGTTCGCGGGGTCCGACATGCCAATCAACCTGCTATCTGCCAATCACGGGGATGCCTGGAATGTTCTGATGCCGGTCATCCTGGTGGTTGGCGGAGTGGCGTGGAGGGGGGTTGGGCAGGGGGATGGAGCATTGGAAGTTAAGACCAGGTTTAGCCATTGTTCTCTCTCTTACGTCTGGGCTTCACAAGAGAAGGTCACAGTTGGCTTGTGGGGTATCTTTCATTTATTTGGCGTGGGCTACGGCCAAACAGTAGCCTGTGTGAAGTTGGGTTAATAAACCGTCAATTCGTAAACTCAACACTCTGTCTGGACAATTGTTCCTTTATGATCTAGTCAGGTCATTACAATATGTTTTTATAACGTTTCTATAGATCATTCTTAAGGTATCTGCGTCAACAATGAAGAAAGGTCTTCTTTCAGTTTGAAGAGAGTCGATATGCTTGTCAAAGGTAATATTCTTTAATATTGGGTCCAGTTTGAGGGTTGGTTTTGGGCAACCACTGAAAGACATGGGATCCCAAACCATCCCCTCACGGACTGACAATGAATGACCTGATTAAAATGTTTCTGGCATGTGTATATTCCCTGTGTGTAAATAAAATAAAACCTAAGACCCATTCAATGCTAAACGCTGCCATCTAGTGGTCTGTTTTCTGAAACCAACATTATTAGATAAAAACAATTCATAGATGATTTCAGATAGACAACATCAGCAATGAGCAGTCACTATACTTTATTTTAGGGACAATAGCATACAATTTCTCTGTACAATATTTAACATCCACTTCCAACCAGGCATCTGAAAAAGTTTGTTAAATAACTTGCAAAGCATAAAAATTATTGGCAAGTCCACTTGCCAATAGAACAGTCATTTGTGCCAAGTCACACTGTTCGACTATCAGCAAATACAGAACCGAAGCTAACCTAGGTTTAGCTTTAGGGTTGTTTTGAGAGGAAGTGTGTTACAGAAAACACTGTCTGCTGGTCACATACAAGGGATAACATTCTTGCAACACTGCTGGAACATTGTAGCAATGGTATCTCAATGCTGTAGTGTAACGTAAGGGTCTGAGCTAGGATGTCTGAGGTAAAACAATGACTATTTTCACACTACTGAGCCAACCCGAACCATACTTTGCTGGCTCTGATATCTTCCGATCACATTGTCATTTTCAGCTTTCTTCCAGCAACTATGGTGGATGCTTAACCAGGCCATCTCTATCCAACTCGGTTCGGCTTAGTTTGGCTCAGCTCAGCGGTGTGAAAATGGTATAACTGTTGATTCAGGGTTCCATTTGAGGGAACTTTCATCAGACCACCTTAGAAAGAAATTAGTCTCATCTGGGGAAGGAAGAGTGACCGTTTCGGGCCATTTGGGCCATAAATTGATACAATTTAAAAACATAGATATACAAAATAAACAGGTAAAATCTTATTATGTAATAATTCATTTATCTGGGATATTTTTTTCGTGTTTGTGATATATTCTAATAACCATAGAAACAACCTCATGCTATATCCATCATCTACAATCTAAAAATGACATGTGTATTTACATAATGTGCATTTCAATATTCCAGCCAGTCTGAAGTCAAATGTTATTTGGGCTTTCTGAAGTTGATCTGAAAGAAAATCAACCCTCACAAGAAGGCCAAGGTCTGATCAACTAAGAAGATTGTAACAGGGTTTGGGGTTTAAAACATCTGTACAGTGAAATCAGCTTTGTACAAGTAGCTGTGGTTTCAAAATAAAATCATGTACACAAAATTATACCTTCAAAATACCAGAAATCATCAGAGGATCACAACATGGCTACATATTTATTTTTTCTTTCTCAGAAGCACATACGACAATCAAAATAATGCAGTAGAACTGTAGTGATTGTATATTAGACTGTTGGTTCACCACTGACTGCTTGGAAACTGGTGCCCCTTCCACTCTTCCTCCAATGCCCTATGCTTGCTAGTTGCTATTGCTGAGCGCTACAGGGTTCCAGTGTGTAGCGAGGGAGGGGGGGGGGGATTCACAGTAACGGCCACCATTCTACGGCTTTCTCAATTCAAAATGTCCTTGAATCTTCGCATCCCCTCTCCTCCTCAACCATATTAGGCAAGGAGACAGGATGTGCGGAACCAAGGAAAGACTAATTGCGATAGAGCCTACATCCGCTGCGAGACCACTGGCCAACTGCAGCCTTCACCCCCGAGAGTACAGACACAATCTAGTAATACAGTTGGGCCTCCCCTAAGTCCGTTCCACTGTCTTTCAGATAGAGGTAAAGCAATAATTGTTTGAGTTGGCACCTGCCCACCTGCTCTCTGTCTAATACCCGAAAGCTCAGCTCAGCAAATCATTAAAACATCAATACACAAGATGAACTGTTTAAAAAATGCTACAGTGGTGTGAAAGTCGCTCCTGCAGCAATGCAAGTATTTACGCAATTGCACCATTCTGCACGGGTTGCATATACTGTAGTAATTACTGAAAAGCATAGTATTGAATCCCTGAACGTTGCTGTAGATGCTGTAGTTCCAGTTAAAACACTGACGAGGTGTGAAAAGAGAGAATGCAAAGATGAACGCATCATCATCAGTGTCAATGTCACCCAGAAGACACATCTGAGCTCGTACAACAAGCTAGAAATGGTATACAGAACACATTCACAAATCAAATTCCGGAAGGACGACGAGAGTCATCCTTGTTTTGCCCAGGGTGGGCCTACAGTAGTAACGTTGTCACACTGATTAAAGGCTCAACTGAGTTGAGATGATAGAGAGGCTAGAAGTAGAGATGTTTTAACACTATGGTTGAGATGGCACCAGGAAGAGAGAGAGAGTCAGTGTGAAAGGTCACCCGCGTCTCAAAGCAGAAGGGTAGCAGCTAGGGACTGGAGAGACAGGAGGGTAGTAGCTAGGAACTGAGAGAGCGAGAAGGGTAGTAGCTAGGAACTGGAGAGACAGAAGGGTAGTAGCTAGGGACTGTAGAGACAGGAGGGTAGTAGCTAGGGACTGGAGAGACAGAAGGGTAGTAGCTAGGGACTGGAGAGACAGAAGGGTAGTAGCTAGGGACTGGAGAGACAGAAGGGTAGTAGCTAGGGACTGGAGAGACAGGAGGGTAGTAGCTAGGGACTGAGAGAGCGAGAAGGGTAGTAGCTAGGAACTGGAGAGACAGAAGGGTAGTAGCTAGGGACTGTAGAGACAGGAGGGTAGTAGCTAGGGACTGGAGAGACAGAGGGGTAGTAGCTAGGGACTGGAGAGACAGAAGGGTAGTAGCTAGGGACTGGAGAGACAGAAGGGTAGTAGCTAGGGACTGGAGAGACAGAAGGGTAGTAGCTAGGGACTGGAGAAATAGAAGGGTAGTAGCTAGGGACTAGAGACAGAAGGGTAGTAGCTAGGGACTGGAGAGACAGAAGGGTAGTAGCTAGGAACTGAGAGAGTGAGAAGGGTAGTAGTTCGGTACTGGAGAGACAGAAGGGTAGTAACTAGGGACTGGAGAAACAGAAGGGTAGTAGCTAGGGACTGGAGAGACAGAAGAGTAGTAACTAGGGACTGGAGAAACAGAAGGGTAGTAGCTAGGGACTGGAGAGACAGAAGGGTAGTAGCTAGGGACTGGAGAGACAGAAGGGTAGTAGCTAGGAACTGAGAGAGTGAGAAGGGTAGTAGTTAGGGACTGGAGAGACAGAAGGGTAGTAGCTAGGGACTGGAGAGACAGAAGGGTAGTAGCTAGGAACTGAGAGAGTGAGAAGGGTAGTAGTTAGGGACTGGAGAGACATAAGGGTAGTAGCTAGGGACTAGAGACAGAAGGGTAGTAACTAGGGACTGGAGAGACAGAAGGGTAGTAGCTAGGGACTGGAGAGACAGAAGGGTAGTAGCTAAGGACTGGAGAAACAGAAGGGTAGTAGCTAGGGACTGGAGAGACAGAAGGGTAGTAGCTAGGGACTGGAGAGACAGAAGGGTAGTAACTAGGGACTGGAGAGACAGAAGGGTAGTAACTGGGGACTGGAGAGACAGAAGGGTAGTAGCTAAGGACTGGAGAGACAGAAGGGTAGTAGCTAGGGACTGGAGAGACAGAAGGGTAGTAGCTAGGGCCTGGAGAGACGGAAGGGTAGTAGCTAGGGACTGGAGAGACAGAAGGGTAGTAGCTAGGAACTGAGAGAGTGAGAAGGGTAGTTGCTAGGGACCGGAGAGACAGAAGGGTAGTAACTAGGGACTAGAGAAACAGAAGGGTAGTAGCTAGGAACTGAGAGAGTGAGAAGGGTAGTAGTTAGGTACTGGAGAGACAGAAGGGTAGTAACTAGGGACTGGAGAAACAGAAGGGTAGTAGCTAGGGACTGGAGAAACAGAAGGGTAGTAGCTAGGGACTAGAGACAGAAGGGTAGTAACTAGGGACTGGAGAGACAGAAGGGTAGTAGCTAAGGACTGGAGAGACAGAAGGGTAGTAACTAGGGACTGGAGAAACAAGGGTAGTAGCTAGGGACTGGAGAGACAGAAGGGTAGTAACTAGGGACTGGAGAAACAGAAGGGTAGTAGCTAGGGAATGGAGAGACAGAAGGGTAGTAACTAGGGACTGGAGAGACAGAAGGGTAGTAGCTAAGGACTGGAGAGACAGAAGGGTAGTAGCTAGGGACTCGAGAAACAGAAGGGTAGTAGCTAGGGCCTGGAGAGACAGAAGGGTGGTAGCTAGGGACTGGAGAGACAGAAGGGTAGTAGCTAGGGACTAGAGACAGAAGGGTAGTAGCTAGGGACTGGAGAGACAGAAGGGTAGTAACTAGGGACTAGAGAAACAGAAGGGTAGTAGCTAGGAACTGAGAGAGTGAGAAGGGTAGTAGTTAGGGACTGGAGAGACAGAAGGGTAGTAACTAGGGACTGGAGAAACAGAAGGGTAGTAGCTAGGGACTGGAGAAACAGAAGGGTAGTAGCTAGGGACTGGAGAGACAGAAGGGTAGTAGCTAGGAACTGAGAGAGTGAGAAGGGTAGTAGTTAGGGACTGGAGAGACAGAAGGGTAGTAGCTAGGGACTGGAGAGACAGAATGGTAGTAGTTAGGGACTGGAGAGACAGAAGGGTAGTAGCTAGGGACTGATAGAGTGAGAAGGGTAGTAGTTAGGGACTGGAGAGACAGAAGGGTAGTAGTTAGGGACTGGAGAGACAGAAGGGTAGTAGCTAGGGACTGGAGAGACAGAAGGGTAGTAGCTAGGGACTGGAGAGACAGAAGGGTAGTAGCTAGGAACTGGAGAGACAGAAGGGTAGTAGCTAGGAACTGGAGAGACAGAAGGGTAGTAGCTAGGGACTGGAGAGACAGAAGGGTAGTAGCTAGGAACTGGAGAGACAGAAGGGTAGTAGCTAGGAACTGGAGAGACAGAAGGGTAGTATCTAGGAACTGGAGAGAGAGAAGGGTAGTAGCTAGGGACTGGAGAGACATAAGGGTAGTAGCTAGGGACTGGAGAGACAGAAGGGTAGTAGCTAGGAACTGGAGCGACAGAAGGGTAGTAGCTAGGGACTCAGTAGAGACATAAGAGTAGTAGCTACGGACAGGGTGAGACAGAAGGGTAGTAGCTACGGACAAGGTGAGACAGAAGGGTAGTAGCTACGGACAAGGAGAGACAGAGGGGTAGTAGCAAGGGACTCGAGAAGTAGCTAGGGACTGGGAGATACAGATGGGTAATAAGTAGGGAGTCAAGAGAGACAGAAGAGTAGCTTCCTGAGCTTTTTTTAAAAGAAGACCAAAGGATAACCAAAAGGCATGCTCACATCATTAAATACTCGGTTGACACAGCAAGCCAAAATAAGGAAGAAGTGCTTTTTAAAAATCATTTTCAATGAGTTAGGGGGTTATTGAAATACTCTTAAAATGTAGGATTAACATGTTTTCAATAAAAACGATTTAAAACCGCAAGGAAGGACAAAATAAGGAAAAATAATAAGGACAAAAAAAATCGTGCAAAGAAGAAAAACAAGAAGGCAGATGTACGTGTGTAAATGTATGGTCATACATCTCTTGGCAGACTAGTTTTAAAAACTGTGGTGATAACGATTCTACTTTCACCTGCCACAGCTGTACAGTATACAGTTCAATAATACCAAAGTAATGATGTCATCTGAATGGTTTACAGAGATTGCTGTCGTCATAGAAATATACTTAATAGAACTAGAAACAATAGTAGTTCTGTTTCTAGAGTTGCAGTGTTGTAATGAAGATGGAACTGAGGTATACCTTGTTGATTCGAGGGAGGTCTATGGTTTTGCTTTCAAAGTAGTAACGCTTGGAAATGGATCCCCCCTTAAAATAAACCTTGACAGCAGCAGTACACGTGACATTCAGAAGCTGTTTCTTATTGGCATTACAATTGTCATTATCATATAAACAGAAAGGAAACAGCAAAGGAATTTTAAAACAAGTCGCCCTTTTTTCTTTACTGAGCCGTAACAGTTCTTCTTGGAGAGTCCGTCCTCTTCCCCTTCCTCTTCTTAGAAAATAGAACAGAAGTCTGTTAGGAGGTCCTAGTGTTTTCGTTCATATATAAAATATCCCTTTTGCCCAGCTCACAGGGTTTGTTACGACCTAGTGTTGCTCTTTTGATTCTGTTGTACAGTTTGAGGCTCGCTATGGGAGTCCAACTGAATCCAACACATCATGATACTATGAAGTGGGTAGAAACCAAACCAGTGTTGGTGGGCACAGCCAGGTATTTCCTGAATGACAGTAGTGTAGCGCCCAGCACTAAAACACACCACGCCATGCCAGCACACCCATCTGAGGGGGTCAGGGGTCAGAGATGAACCCGGGATCATCCAGAGTTCATGATCCTGAACGGGCCACTCTGGTCGATCAATGTATACCTGAAAACATCCAATCAAAATAGCTCCATGTCCACCACCTGGCACGTCCAGTCAATGTCCGTCCATTCATAGGCTGGACTCTTTGGGAGGGAAGTCCACGTTGGTCACCATGGTGACGACGGTGACAATCTCCTCGGGGGCGATGACGTTGGTCTGGCGTTGCATCTGGATGATGCGTTCCTCCACGCAGCCCGCCGAGAGCCTCGCCTCGGCCTCGTGATCCCAGCACTCCTCGACGGTCTCACACAGCATCACCAGGCCCTGGGACAAGCATAAGAGCATATATATGGTCATTTAAGCCAAAGTTTTTATCCCAAGCATCTCACAGAACCGTCAACATTGACACGCGCAGGACTTGAACCCATAACCCTGATGTTGCTGGCTCTATGTTCTAACCCATTGGTTTCCAACCTTTTTCAGTTACTGTATCACCAACTGAATTTTGCTCTGCCCGGAGTACCCCTGAAATATCCCCTCATGTGGATTTTAACAGTAAACAAATGGTCTCATGAGTCCTAATACCCTTGGTTGGGAACTGCTCTAACCTACTGAGTAATTGGAACCACATGCTAATAAACAATGAATGATCTATACGTTTGAATCGTCATCCTATCCAGTAACACCCCCAGCAAACCCCCTATACTCCTAGTGTGTACTTACTTCACTATATACTTTTCATGTGACAGCGTGTCCTCACCAGTGGTGTAAAGTACTTCAGTAAAAATACTTGAAAGTACTATTTAGGTAGTTTTTTGTGGTATCTGTACTTTACTATTTATATTTCTGCCAACTTTTACTTTACTACATTCTTAAAGAAAATAATGTACTTTATACTCCATACATTTTCCCTGACACCCAAAAGTACTCGTTACATTTTGACAGGAAAATGGTTTGCTTAACATGTGAAATGATTTTTACTCTTAATACTTAAGCATATTTTAGCAATACATTTTATTTTTGATACATATAAGCATATTTAAAACCAAATACTTTTAGGCTTTTGCTCAGTTTTTACTGGGTGACTTTCACTTTTACTTGAGTCATTTTCTATGAAGGTATCTTTACTTTTACTCAAGTATGACAGTGGAGTACTTTTTCCCACCACTGGTCTTCACTCACTGTGTGTTTCTGCCAGCACTCTCGGAGGCAGGGCCGTAGCTTCTTGTGGACCACCACCTCCTGCATATCCTCTAGAGACGGGTGTTGGCCGACCTCCTCCTCGAAGGGCAGTGTGTACTCATCCACAGGACCTGCAACAAAACACACACACAGCATGAGAATACAGAGAAAACACACACACACACACCAGCAGAGAAGCCACACACACACACACACACACAGACACACAGACACACAGACACACGGTGACTCCTTTGGGATCACATTCGGCAATGTAAGTATTCTGGTCACTTCCGTCAGCTCCACATGGAGTCAGCAGTCGGGCCGTGTCCCCGAGTCACTGATCCTTACTGAGACGCACAAGGTCAACATACCCGTTGCAAACACACGAGGACACACACACGCACACACATTTTTCTCTCACCATCTGCAGCGGTGCAGCGAGCGGCCAGCTCCCACAGCACCAGCCCCATGGCGTACATGTCTATCCTCAGGAAGGAGTCTCTCTGGAAGTTGATGGCCCCCTCCAGCACCTCAGGGGCCATGTAGCGCCTCGTGCCCACCTGGAGAAGCACAACACAAGGCTACAAGGTTACACTCTGTCTCATGTCAACAACACACTGCCCTAAGGTCATAGTTCACTCCGAAATCAACGGTTGTCCGATATTTACGCGCCTCTTACGGACCTCAATGTGGGATATTACACCGGTTTTGAAGTCTGAACATGTATTTGATTTTGGAGTGAAATGCAGTATCCCTACATTTGCGGATAATGTATTCACCGATTTCTGCAGGTTAATACAGCATCAGAATAACCAGCAACATTATTTTACCTGTCCGTGGGCGTCTCCTGCTGACTTCCCAGCTTCAAACTTCAGGGCCAGGCCAAAGTCCGCTATGCAGGCTGTCAGGTTGTTCTTCAGAAGCACGTTCTTGCTCTTCATGTCCCTGTTGGAGCCAGAAAGAGAGCGATAGAGAGAGGGATAAGTAAACAGCAGACAGAGGAACAAGGGGAGTGGGCCTCAATTCTATCGATGTGATGGAATGTATTCATTCCCCCCCCCCCCCCCCCCAGAAACAATAACGTTTTTTTTCTTTTTTTCTTTATTTTATTTCACCTTTATTTAACCAGGTAGGCCAGTTGAGAACAAGTTCTCATTTACAACTGCGACCTGGCCAAGATAAAGCTAAGCAGTGCGACAAAAACAACAATACAGAGTTACACGTGGGATAAACAAACGTACAGTCAATAACACAATAGAAAATTCTGTATACAGTGTATGCAAATTAAGTAAGGAGGTAAGGCAATAAATAGGCCAATAGTGGCGAACCAATTACAGTTTAGCATTAACACTGGAGTGATATATGTGCAGATGAGGATGTGCAAGTAGAAATACTGGTGTGCAAAAGAGCAGAAAAAAACATAAAACAAATATGGGGATGAGATAGGTAGTTGGTTGGATGGGCTATTTACAGATGGGCTGTGTACAGCTGCAGCGATCGGTAAGCTGCTCTGACAGCCGATGCTTGAAGTTAGTGAGGGAGATATACGTCTCCAACTTCAGCAATTTTTGCAATTCGTTCCGTTTTTGATTCAAGGTAGGGCCGGGCCGAGCCGATACCACCCCCCACCCACCTGTGTGCGACGGCGGGCTTGTGTCCGTCCTTCAGCCCAGGGATGTCCTCGTGGAGATAGGCCAGGCCACGGGCCAAGGTCTGGGAGATGTGGCACAGCTCGTTCCACGACACCACGTTGGCCTTCAGGTAATCAGTCAGAGAGCCCTGTGGGGGAAACACAATTAGTGTTTGTCTTTTTTCTATTCACCCTACAGGATTGTACGCAGGAAAATGAGGACATCTCTGATTCTGCTACATGACATGACAAAGTAGTTGTAGTAACACTGTCCAACCACTGGAGGGCAGACAACCTGTAGTTGCCAGTCATTGGAAACCTGCTTCAGGGGCTGACCCTGTGCTGCTTCCAGCCTCTTGGTATATGTGTGGCAGAGGAGGCTGATGGGAAGAGCTATAGGGGGACGGGCTTATTGTAATGGCTGGAATGGAATTAATGGAACGGAGTAAAACAAGCGGTTTCCATATGTTTGATGTGGGAACCATTTATTCCATTCCAGTTGTTACAATAGTCCGTCCCCCTATAGCCCCTCCCACCAGCCTCCTGTGGTGTGTGGTGTCTGGTCGGTTGGGGTTTTAAGAACAAATAGACCAGGGTTCCCCAACCGGCGACCCGCAGGCTAATTATATTTGAGACAATTTTTGGGGGGTCTTTTCAGCTCCAAGTAATTTTAATTTTGGAAATCTCTTCCAAAGTATTCCCATGCATAATAGAGAGATATATGAGATTGTATAGAAATGAAAGCAAGGTTTAATTTTTTGTTTGTTTTTTTGTCAAATATATCTGTTTGGGCTTCTTGTGGTCAATTTGCAGTCTACAAATGATTTGTAATTATGTTCCGGCCCACTGACCATCCTGTCAAGAAAAAATCATCCTGCAGCTGAATCTAGTTCATGATCCCTGAAATAGACAAATGTAAATTTCAACGGACAATCAAGTTTACGTATTCGTACGTTGTCGTGATAGGCTGTGATGAGCCAGAGGTCTATGTCCATGTTGTTGCCTCTCTTCTCCACACCGATAAAGTGGAGCAGGTTCTCGTGTTTCATCCCACTCAGGCTGTAGATCTCATACTCGTTCTGCCATGACAGCTTGTCCTGCAGGCGACACCCCAACACACAACATTAGGTTCTCTGTAGCTCAGTTGGTAGAGGATGGCGCTTACTACGGCAGGATTGTGGGTTTGATTCCCGGGACCACCCATACGTAAAATGCTTGCACACATTACTAAGTCGCTTTGGATAAAAGCGTCTTCTAAATGACTTATATTAGCTATTTCACCTTGTGTGATGTACAAATATGACATAAATTGAACACGATAACTAATAGAGTTAAACCTCAAATCAACCAATTATTTGTATAAAGTCATTTTTATATCAACGGTGTACCTCAACTTCCAACTCATACCTGAATGGGGAAGACCTTGACAGCCACGTAGTCGTTGAGGAGCTGAGCCTTCCACACACAGCCGAAGCGCCCCCTGGCTTTGATCTCGATCAACTGCAATGGCTTCTGCCCCATGATGGGCGAGGGAGGGGTGTGTGGCCCCAGTTGTTCCTGTAGCAGAGGGCAGGCAGGGAGATAGACAGCAGGTTGGTACTGGGATCAATAAAAACACTCATACACTCAACACTCACTGTACTACCACTGCGCCATAGAGGCTACATACTTGGTGTTGGGCCATTTCAATTCAGTCAATTGATTCAGGAGGTAAATTGAAATGCCAATTCTAATTTCCATCATTGCTTCTCAGTTGAGAATAGCGGAGAGAGAACAGGTGCACGTCCTCACAGTATCCGGTCCCCACATGATGCCGATACACCGGATACAATTTTATTGTATCTAATTAGTTCCGTCATTGCGCTAACAGGAACAGCATTTTTAAACTCTGTGTAATTTTAAAAAGCTGTGTAATTGCTGGGCACATACTTGGGAAGACAGATCATTATTATAAAGAGTCCAGACTAGACAAGACATTGATGAGAACCTGATGAGATTCATCGGAAAGATTTCCATCATGGAAAACAGTATTAGTTAGTCCAGACAGAGTGGTGTGAACGTTTAAAACACTGTCTGTAGGGATCATTCCAGGACAAGGAGAGGGCATTGCTGTATTCTACTTCAGTTATGTGGTCCTGTGGGGCTCAGTTGGTAGAGCATGGCACTTGCAACGCCAAGGGTTGTGAATTCGATTCACACAGGGCACAAGTACTAAAAAAAATTAAATGCACTCACTACTTACTGTAAGTCGCTCTGGATAAGACCGTCTGATAAATGACTAAAATGCTATAAGATGAATGCAACGGTGATAGAGGATGCCTCCCTACGTGGTGCGCTACTTTTGACCAGGGCCCATAGGACTCCGGTCAAAAGTAGTGCACTATATAGGGAATAGGGCGCCTTTTGGGGCCGCACCCAGAGTCTCCCCAAAAATATCTCAAGGCCTTCACAGGGCATTAGCTCTGTCAGTCCTACCGTCTCTTCAAAAAAATGGACCAACATCCGCTTTCAATTAGATCTTTCCATGTTATTACAGGTCTATTTGAAGACCAAGGGTATCTTTTACAAATCCTCCCACATAAAATATAGAGTAAATAAGAGCCAGAGGAGAAGAGAGGAGAGGTCTGGGACTTAGATGAAGCTAGGTAATAAAGAGAGGGGAGGGAGCCTTCAGCCTTAGATTATTGTGATGCGTCCAAATGGTTCTCTATTTTCTCAACTACTTTTGACCAAGGCCTATATGGTTCTGGTCAAAAGTAGTGCATTATATATGCAATAGGGGGCCATTTGGGATGCCGGCGTGATCGGCAGGGTTGAAGACAAGGATGGTGTGGCAGTGGCTGCTGTCAGAAGTAATGCCATGTATATAGCATATTTATATCTGGGTAGTGTATCGCATGAAGAGCAACATGATACGAGTGGCCTGGATGGGTCAAGCCTCTCCCTCTGGTGATGGCGTAGGGCAGGGTTAGTCTCATATCAACAACGTGGTAGAGGGAGCAAGTGTTACAAATTGTGTGTGTATGTGTTCCAAATATAAAAATGGGTCAAGTCAGCTGGTCCTCTGGATTAAAACTAATCACTTCCACGTGTGACTTTCGAGAGAGAGAGAGAGTAAGATGTCACCATTGATGTGGAGCTCCAAAACCGAACAGTACGTAGTGGCTGGTTCAATGGTAACCACGGACGGAAAGCGGAACAAGTGAGGGGTGTTCGGAGGGGGGGCATTGTGGCCCTGCAGAGCTGAGGAATGGTGAGAGGGAGGTTGGGCAGACTCTGACATTGAACACGGTCTCAGTAAACACATCAGATGCCATCCTGCCCTACACGCTTACTCCTGGATTTCCCCATAGTTTCAATAATTAATCAGACGCTTGAAAGCTGAGTCGTAAAAGCAGGTTTGAAAACCATATTGTGTTTAATGGAGAGACGCCCCTGGGTGGAGAGGCGCCCCTGGGTGGAGAGGCGCCCCTGGGTGGAGAGGCGCCCCTGGGTGGAGAGACGCCCCTGGGTGGAGAGACGCCCCTGGGCACTGATAAAAGGCCCTCAATAGAATTCCACCCCGTTTATATGGCACGACAATAATCATGCGATACAGTACCCAGATGTAAATAAAAACAAACAAACAATTGTGTTGTTTATTTACGGCCAATTTACGATCTGGTCCGTCCTTGGTGGTGGTAAGACGGTTATGAATCGTGGTGTGTGACCATATTGGCACCATACAGTGCACTACTTTTAACCAGAGCCCTATGGGCCCTGGTTAAAAGTAGGGCACACTATAGGGATAGGGTGTCATTTTGGAGGCATCCTTGGCTAGCACTGTAGTCACACATGCAACAAGGAGTGGTCGCATTGAAGGACTGTTTTGTTTCTAAAAGCCTAAGTCCTCAGGAACCACGACACAGCCAAGGAGGCTAAGGAGCATTCACAATAGATACCAGCTGTACCACGGGACAATTGGGAAGAGGTAAGCCTAGTTAACCCTGTTAATGAGGTGAGGGCAATTCCGTCAGATCCACTGACCACAGATCCACTCTAAAGACCTAGGAGGAGTCTCAAATGGCACCCTATTCCCTATAAAGTGCACTATTTTTGACCGGGGCCCACGAGCTCTGGTCAAAAATACTGCACTATTTAGGGAATAGGGTGCCAATTGGCATGCAGATCATGTCTTGTGCAACATGGATGATGGGCCCGGGTCAAAAGTAGTGCACTATTTAGGGAATAGGGTGCCAATTGGGATGCACCCCTAGGCCTGCGTCAGTGGCAGACAGTTCAAGTAAAGCACTACAAAAGCAGGAGCGGCATCTCTTTCTCGAGAACTGTTCTGATCCCCTTGGCTGTGTACAGTGACCGGTCAGTCACAGTGTCACCTGACCCAGGCTCCGTTCACCAGGTGGTTGGGTGGCTGAATGGCGTGCATTACACTTTGTCAGCACACCACACTGTGCCACAGGAAATGTTAAAAATACCTGACTCCATCTGCACAAACCCATCCAAACCTGACGCATGAGGCCTTCAAACAATCCAACATCTCCGCTACTTCAATTACAGCAATTGACATATGACATTGAAAGCACCACATGCTGCTGGGGGTTAACAATAGTCCTTTGTTGCGAAATGTTGGCTAAATGTTGACCAGCGTCACATCAAAGGCCATATTTGTATTTAAATTGGTCTAATGCTGCTTTCATCCATGTATTAGCACAAGACACGGGTTGCGTCCCAAAAGGCACTGTATTCCCTACATAGTGCACTACTTTTGACCAGAACCCTACGGCCCATGGGCAAAAGTATTCCAGTGTTTAGAGAATAAGGTTTCATTTCAGAGGCAGCCTTTCCGTATTCAGTGGATTCCAACCCCTCTTTCATGTACATGTCGGCACAAGACATCTTAGTAGCTACCCTTGGTTGCATTGCAACAGACAAAAAGTGCAAAATATTATCATCCAAAGTGGACATCCATGCTCATTGAATGCATTTTCTACATTGACCGACTCATGCACTTTGATTGGTCATTGGTTGATTCCATATTATTTAGCATTACAAAGGATTTTAAAAAACACATGACGTCCATGCAAAAATAGAATTAAATAAAAAAATCCATAAAAGCAACGATGACTCACATATAGAGGACATTTCAAAAATACATTAAAAAATAAACCCATCCCAAAGAAAGAAAAACGACAATCGGGAAGCAGTCAGAAATTAAATGGGCCCAGTTATCAAGCTCCCTCCCAACCAAAACCCACTGAAATTGAAAAGTGTTGGAGTTTAATTACACGTATCTTACCTCTATCATTATATGAAAGGCGTGCTTGTTATAGGATAGAAAAGAGGCAAAAAGAAATGATTGTTTTCAGTGAGGGTGAAATGGGGGTAGATAAAGGCGGAGCAGTCACGTCCCGGATGATAGATGACTCTCTCTCTCCCGCTTTCCTCTTGGGCCTGTGGTGTGAAAGCGGTGGGCCACCTCCCTTTTCTTCTCTCTCGCCCCTCTCTCTCCTCCTGGGTCTGGCATGTGAAAGATGTGGCCCTGTGTGTGTAGTCAGCTACTGAATCAATTCCAGCTTCCCCTGACCTCTCATGGCTGTATGAAAAATAGAGCCCCGATAACAAATATGTGAACAGCATCATCTGGCGCCGCAGCATGTGATGACCATGTGTTTGTGCTTGTGTGGGAAAGCGAATTTATACTGAGTATACGAAACATCTTTCCATGACAGAGACTGACCAGTGAGTCCAGGTTAAAGCGATGACCCTTTATTGATGTCACTTGTTAAATCCACTTCAATCAGTGTAGATGAAAGGGAGGAGACAGGTTAAATCAGGATTTTTAAGCATTGAACAGGGCTTGGTGGTAGGTGCCAGGCGCACCGATGTGTCAACTGCAACACTGCTGGGTCTTTCACGCTCAACAGTTTCCCGTGTGTATAAAGAATGGTCCACCTCCCAAAGGACCTTCCAGCCAACTTGACAACTGTGGGAAGCATTGGAGTCAACATGGGCCAGTATCCCTGTGGAACGCTTTCGACACCTTGTAGAGTCCATGCCCTGACAAATTGAGGCTGTTCTGAGGGCAAAAGGGGATGCAACTCAATATTAGGAAGGTATTCTTAATGTTTTGTACACTCAGTGCAGGCCAGTATAGAAGTTAAAACGATAAAAATAGAGAAGCCATCTCCTTTTCTGCCTGAGCCTTTTTTTTTATACTCAAACTGTTTTCATACAGATGTAGGATCTTAATTGCATCACCCCGTTGCAGGAGATCTTTCCTGCGAGGTTTAAAAGTTAGTAATTTCCACTTTGAAATTTCAAACTTGTTTTTCCCTAACGAGAAATGTATCAACCGCTACAAAAATGTCAATTAATTATAACCTACATTTCTTGTTGCTGCAGGATTATTTTCCTGCTGTAGCATACGGGCTCAAATTAAGATACCACATCTGGACGCGATCGTGATTGTGGCGTCCCTTGAAAGGTTGCCAATCCCTTCTCGCTCACTCTCACTCTGTAACAAAGCACAGTTAAGTGTTCACCTTTATAAAAAGGCTCATTAATAATGGAGGCCTCAGCTCATGTTCTATACAGTAAGACAGGTGGTTAGGAGAGTGGCTGCAGTGCCCAAGCAGGACAGTCCTAAATGACATCCCTGTCAGAACTAGCCCTGGGGCCGTGTATGCATGTACAGTACCGCTGCTAGACTCTTTGGCAACCTCTAGGACATAGACTAACAGTTTCCTAGCATTTCCTGTATTCCATTGTTGTATTCATAACAAATAGACGGATGCTCTTAATGCACATTCTCCAGGCTCACCTCACCTGTGTGTCACGGCTGCTCGTCTGGCTACAGCAGAGCTTTAAATAAACCCACGTGAGGGCAAATGTTACGGAGGGGGGCGCTTGTTGTAACAAATCAGACATGACACGGTGATTAAGACTCGAAGTGAGCGAGTTTAGTCCGGTGTCAGAGATCAGCTGCTCGCAAGGCACGGCAATCAGCACTTCTGTTCAAAGGAGATGTGTTATGGATTAAACATGGATGCTTTAAGGGCCCAGGGTTAGAGCCAGCCTCCAGGGGAAGGAGGGGGGAAGAGAGGGGAACGGGGGAGAACGAGGGAGAGAGCCTGACGGCATTATTTATTCGTTTGTGCTTTTCCCCTCACTTTCCCTTTCAGGCCAAAACCGCACCCAGGGTGCTCTCTCCTCCATGGCATCGTGGCCACGTAGTGCTGGGAATAGTCCCAGCTCAGCCCAGAAATAGATGACAAACACAGGGAGCCTGTCTGGCCCTGGGATGGAGGTGGAGGAGTGGGGTCAGGACACACTGTTCTGTATGACGCAGTAATCAAGCACAGTAACCAAACATTTCACGGCATCGCGGGCTCCCTCTCGAACACACTGCAAAGGGCAACAGACGGAGGGAAGGCAGTGGCAGTGTGCTGGTGATATTTGTGTTGATTGAACGGCAGTTTACAAAGAGCTGTACAGGAGCAGGCTTGAGAGAGCCACCCTTCTCCGACCACAGAGCCCTATTCTCAGTGAACCAGGGTGAACAAACGACAGCTTTGTGTGTGTCCGTCGTGTGCCTGTGTGTATGGCCACAGTAACGGCTGGAGCGCTAAGCAGATACACATTTCACAGTATTAGTGGCAGGCTGTGCCCACGCAGACTGCAGGGACCGCACGCACACACACACACACACTGCCGCACGCGGTCGAGTGGGGGCTAGGCTTCCTGTCACTCTCCAGCAAATCACATTTGTGTTCGCTTCAGATCAGCAAGTTCCAATGTTCTCTTCTGCTATCCATTGTTTTGCATCCGTTTTTCTTGCCAATGTTGGTGAGTCACTCCTATATCAAGATTAAAACACCAAGCAGCGAGGGGTACTTCTTGTGCTTTTTCTGTACAGCCGAGACAAGTATGACGAATCATCGCACACACACACACACACACACACACACACACACACACACACACACACACACACACACACACACACACACACACACACACACACACACACACACACACACACACACACACACACACACACACACACACACACACTCTTCAGTCTTACCTGTGTTGGCACCAGGACGGGCGGGTATGCCAGCTTGTGATGACGGTACATCCAGAAGGAGAAGAGGACGATGGCGGCGATGCCCATAATGGGCACCAGAGAGTACAGCAGGGTGTTGAACAGCTGAGGCTTCTGGGTAAACGGGTTGGAGGTCGCTGTGGACGAGAGACCGGGGGGGGGAAGAAGGCGGTAATGGGGAGGAGGGGGAAGGGGGGAGAAAATGAGAGGTAAGGGTTACATAAAGGTGCGAGAACGGGGGGGGATGGTGGAAAGAGAGGAAAGGGGGTTGGCGAGGAGGGGGCAGGGAGATGGAGAGAGAATACACCTTAATACAGGTATGCAGACGTGCTTTGTTCCCCTCATATTTTCATCACACCATACACAATGGTATCAGAAGACTAGTAGCGCAACACTCTAAAAATAGTTCCAACAAAAAGCTCAACACATCTGGGTCGCTTCAACAAAATCCTCTAAATAGTGAGATTAATAGTGACATGCAGTTCATGAGAACGTAAGCCAGCAGCCAAAAATAACCACCGAAAAAACCAAGTGACCCACAAAACAAATAGCTAAGCCTTACTGTGCAGTGCACCCCCTTGTCATATCACAAAGATGTAGTATTTGATGTGATCAGCCACTGGTATGCCATCACGGTTCTCTGCCATCACGGTTCTCTGCCATCACAGACACGGCTGGATTGTATTATTGCTGTGGTTTCCCTTCCTGTGACACTGAGGTTGTCTGGGGCTGGGCTTGGTGGCCCCGACGGACCCCACTAGTTGCTACACTGTGACTGGGCCCAGACAGGTCCCTACTGGCCCCCATAGAGAGGAGGACAGTGGCCAGCCTGGACACAGAGTTTCAAATTAAAGCAGTAAATCTCTGGGCCCTGGTAAAGTAGAACACCTTGTGTCTCTCGTGTTTGTGAGGGAATATGCCCCAGTGTCTCTTGGGTTAGGTTGGGTTATTCTTACCGACTGATCGTCTGCGTTCGGCTGGAAAACCGACAGAGGAGGATGTGACATTACATCAGCTTCCTGTGTGTGAACTTACACGATGACTTACTTTGGACAGCCTGCGTGTCGGGGCTGTAGAGGAACTTCTCGTTACACGTGTTGCCTTCGCAGCAACAGAAGAAGACGTCCGGACTCTCCTTCGTCTCCACACATTCACTACTGCGGCAGAGAGAGAGAGAGAAAGACAGAAGAAGAAAGAAAAGAACACACCTCTGTCACAAAGGTAGAGAGATGAGTGCTGGCAGCCCTCCACTGAACCGATCCCCCTCTTTCTCTGTCTGGGGAGGACGAACTACCTCTTTGCAGGAATGGACAGACAACCACTCTAAAAGCCAATTTGTGCTTGATCTGGAAAATGTGGTCGGAGGCGCCGTATGGATGGCCTGACGCCATCGCGGGGCCTCCGGAAGCACGCAGTGGCCAAAATGAGCTCCGTACCGCATCGCCATGCGCCTCTCAAATTCTGTAACAACGCGGAGGGCTCCGTATGGTGCCGCATTGACATGATTGGTTGACGGTAGGTGAGGACGGGAGGTCCTGTATAAACACAAACTCACTTCCTTCAAAACAGCTTTGGGCTGCTCGGTGAAGCGCAAGAAGTGTGAATGCCCTGACTTCTGCAGTGGCCGTATCACTGTAAATGCTGCACAGCCAATGCAGACGTCGGATTGACCACGCAGCGCCTTTAAAGATGTACTAAGTCAACCGTCATACAAAGGACAGTATGACCTAAACGAATAAGTGTTAGTCACCATCTGCAAGAAAGGACTGAAGTACAGTGCTTCAGACCACCAACCCTTAAACTTAACCACTAGCCCTACGTCTAATAAGAATATATGCCATTTAGCAAACGCTTTTATCAAAAGTGACTGTTTTCGTGCATACATTTCCACGTATCGGAGGTCCCGGGAATCGAACCCACTATCCTGGCATTACAAGCGCCATGCTCTACTAACTGACCTACAGAGGACCACTAATCCCTAAGTCTACCGTCTTGCCTCAGAATAAGACACTACCTAACCTGTCATAGCAGTTGACATCGTCCAGCCAGCAGCCCTGCTTGACGATCTCGATGGTTCCCGAGGTGTTTTTCCAGGTGGCGAAGCAGTGGAGCCTCTTGTCCTTGTCGCCGTAGCAAGGCTCGATGCCACTGCGGTTGGTTCGCTCCTTCTCCCAGCTAGAGTTGTAGTAAACGCACTCCTGTGTCTCCGAGCGACCCAGGATTGCACCTACAGGGACAGAGCAAGAGACACACCAGCAGAACAAGTCATTCACAGCCTGTATTCTACATACGTTACAGCCTTATTCTAAAATTGATTCAATCAAAAATGTTCATCAATCTACACACAATACCCCATAATGACAAAGCAAAAACTGTTTTTGAGAATTGTTAGCACATTTTTTTTTTAAATAACAAAATACCTTATTTAAATAAGCATTCAGACCTTTTGCTATGAGTCTCGCAATTGAGCTCAGGTGTATCCTGTTTCCATTGATCATCCTTGAGATGTTTCTACAACTTGATTGGAGTCCTGTGGTGAATTCAATTGATTTGGAAAGGCACACATTATAAAGGTCCCAGTTGACAGTGCATGTCAGAGAAAGAAACCAAGCCATGAGGACGAAGGAATTGTCCGTAGAGCTCCGAGAAAGGATTGTGTCGAGGCACAGATCTGGGAAGGGTACCCAAAAAGTTCTCCAGCATTGAAGGTCCCCAAGAACACAGTGTCTTCCATCATTCTTAAATGGAAGTTTGGAACCACCAAGACTCGTCCTAGAGCTGGCCACCTGTCCAAACTGAGCAATCGGGGGAGAAGGGCCTTGGTCAGGCAGGTGACCAAGAACTCGATGGTCACTCTGACAGAGCTCCAGAGGTCCAGAGCTCCTCTGTGGAGATGGGAGAACCTTCCAGAAGGACAACCATCTCTGCAGCACTCCAACAATCAAGCCTTTAAGGTGGAGTGGCCAGACCGAAGCCACTCCTCAGTAAAAGGCACATGACAGCCCGCTTGGAGTTTACCAAAAGGTACCTAAAGGACTCTCAGACCATGAGAAACAGGACTCTTTGGACAACGGCTTCAGGCCAAGTCTCAATGTCCTTGAGTGCGCCCATCCAGAGCTCGGACTTGCACCTGATTGAACATCTCTGGCGAGACCTGAATATAGCTGTGCAGCGACGCTCCCCAGCCAACCTGACAGAGAATGGGAGAAACTCGCCAAAATACAGGTGTGCCAAGCTTGTAGGGTCATATCCAAGAAGATTCAAGGCTGTAATCACTGTCAAAAGGTGCTTCAACAAAATACTTTTTTTAAACTCTAAAAACCTGTTTTTGCTTTGTAATTATGGTGTTTTGTGCGTAGATTGATGAAGGGGGAAAAACAATTTAATAAAATGTTAGAATAAGGCTGTCATGTAAACAAAATGTGGAATAAGACAATGTGTCTGAATACTTAACGAATGCACCGTACAACATAGGCGGCTAACAGAGCTCATAACAGGGCAGCAATTGCCTCAACTAGGTGTACATTCACGCCATTTGTTTAGTTCACTGGACAGTAGTGTACAGATGTCAAACAGGGCTGCTTTTACAATCTGACTGATTGATTAACTGACGGGAGGCTAAATGTGGCATTCTGGTTATAGCCTGCGTGTCCTTAAAAGACACAGACAGACGCCGTGCACACACAGGAAAACAACACGTGCATTTTCAAATAGTACAGCTAGGCTATTGATGTGTACAGCAGCTTCCATGTAACTGAGGTAGGGGTCTAACTTTAGCTACGTCATGTTTTTTTCAGCAGGGCACTGACTGAATCAGGCAGGCTGAAATAAAAAAGGGCCACAGAAGTCAAGTGCTTTGGGCCAGAGTCATGCTGCAGTGGTAGGTTGTTTTAAGCAACTACGTAAACAGCATCCAGGCTGAGGGCACATTCTAACAAAATGGTGGTGGTTAAGGTGAGTTTCCCCCTTACGATGTAAAGCGCTTTGGGTACCACCGTTCGTAGGAAGGCGCTATTTAAATCCAACCCTCGCCTTTGGTGTGCTTTGCACTTGCCTCACACAGTTAGAGAACTGCACACACAGGGAGGGCCAAAGTCCAGCAATAATCATTAAGGAAGGAGCTTTGCCTCTGATGCATGGGGGATTTGTTCATTCGATTTATAAGTGGTCAAAAAAAGATGATTCCATACAAAACAGACCTCAGTTTACACCTATTAAACAGGTGAAACAAAATTGTTCCAGCGGGTAAGAGAAGGAGCACTGCACTCAACGCTCTGTCCTACTGCTCTTAGCTACCATTCCTCCAGTAGGAATCCTCTAATTCCCGCCTCACAACCCTGAGAAGACCCATGTTCGGGAACCAGACTCCCGGCTCTGGTCCTCCTGCCGCTTCAGCTTGCTCTGGTTGGTTCTCTCACTCAGAAGCTAAGAACAGCTCTGGCAGTGGGATGTGCTGCTCTGTGCCCAGGCTGTAGGCTGTTGTAGGGCCGTTTGTATCCCCTGGCAGCCTGCCTCTCTGGTATCTCATACCCTGGCTCGGCTTGGCAGACCTGGGCTCAACAACACCACGTCACTGCCTCACTCACAGCCTGCCAGGGCTGCTGTGTGTGGGTGGGAGGCCAAACTCTCTCCCTCTCTCCTCACAGGGACGAAAGGCAATGCTGGGAATCAGATGCAGGTGGATCTCTCTTCTTGTATACAAGAATATGCTGTTTTATGGAAGCCTTTGGGCAATTCCATGGTAATGGATTTACGCTTTGACTCACATTCACTTAAAATGTATGCTAAACAAAAAAACATTGATTTCAAAGTTTAACAAACCACACAACTCTATGTACAAGGTCTACATTTAACAATTTCCACAAATTGTCACAAAAACGAATTTACTGTTAAGAATGATGCAAAGATTGGTAAGAGAATTATGGTAGAATCTCCCTCTGTTTATGCACGTTTTCCAAAAACTCTTAAATATCTGCTCGGAAATTAAAATTGCAAAATGCCTGCAGAAAGAATGTGGTGTCAGCTATGACATGACACCCATTTATTTTGGTTATTGACCTACGGTAGGTAGTAAGTGGATTTACATCCGGTAACGGAATTACGAGAGAGGGAGAGTGGGAGGTTGTCCAGACGGTCTTACGTTGACCACCAGACAACAGAAAAAAAAACTGTTATGAGCTGAACATAACAGTATGCCAGTGGAAGGGAAAACAGTAGCAAGTGACCAAACTGTGGTTTGTGGCTACTATGATTTCTATTAATTCTGCTACTGATTTGGAAACAAAATTACCCATTTTAAATCACAGCCTAAACATTTATAAAACACATTTGATATCAGTTAAAACACTATAACTAATTGGTAGGTTTCCTTGTTACTTCTGCGAACTTTCATTATCCTCCCTCTTCATGAGAGAGAGAAAGAAATGAGAAAAAATCTTAAAAAGATCCAATGCAGACGTTTTTATCTCAATATCAAATCATTTCTGGGCAACAACTACAGTGACTTCAGAAAGTATTCACCAGTCCTTGACTTTTTCCACACTTTGTTGGTGTTACAGCCTGAATTTAAAATGGATTAAATGTAGATTTTGTGTCACTGCCCTACACACAATACCCCATTATGTCAAAGTGGAATTATGTTTTTAGAAATGCTTACAAATTAATACAAGCTGAAATGTCTTTAGTCTATAAGTATTCAACCCCTTTGTTATGGCAAGCCTAAATAAGTTCAGGAGTAAAAATGTGCTTAACAAGTAACAATACATTGCATGGACTCACTCTATGCAATAATAGTGTTTAACATGATTTTTGAATGACTACCTCATCTCTGTACCCCACACATACAGATCATTGTAAGGTCCCTCAGTCAAGCAGTGAATTTTAAACACAGATTCAACCACAAAGACCAGGGAGGTTTTCCAATGCCTCGCAAAGGAGGGCACCAATTGGTAGATGAGTATAAAAGACACTGAATATCCCTTTGAGCATGGTGAAGTTATTACACTTTGGATGGTGTATCACCCAGTCACTAGAAAAATACAGGCCTCCTTCCTAACTCAGTTGCTGGGGAGGAAGGAAACTGCTCAGGGATTTCACCATCAGGTCAAGGTGACATTAAAACAGTTAAAGAGTTTAATGGCTGTAAAGAAAACTGAGGATGGATCCACAACATTGTAGTTACTCCACAATACTAACCTAAATGACAGAGTGAAAAGAAGGAAGCCTGTACAGAATAAAAATATTCCAAAACATGCATTGTGTTTTCAATAAGGCACTAAAGTAAAACTGCAAAAAATGTGGCAAAGAAATTAACTTTATGCCCTTAATAGAAAGCATTATGTTAGGGGCAAATCCAACACAACACATCACTGAGTACCACTCTTCATACAGTATTTTCAAGCATGGTGGTGGCTGCATTATCATCGGCAAGGACTAGGGAGTTTGTATGGGATAAAAATAATAATGGAATAGAGCATTCCAACTGACACTGGGAGACAAATTTACCTTTCAGCAAGACAATATATAATTGTACACTGATATATAAATATACACTGGAGTTGCTTACCAAGAAGACATTGAATGTTCCTGAGTGGCCTAGTTACAGTTTTGACATAAATGGCGTTAAAATCTCTGGCAAGACTTGAAAAAGGCTGTCTAGCAATGATCAACAACCAACTTGACAGAGCTTGAATAAGTTTTAAAATAATAATGTGCAAAAATATAGTAAAATTCAGGTGTGCAAAGATCTTAGGAACTTACCCAGAAAGACTCATGGCTGTAATCGCTGCCAAAGGTGATTCAAACATGTATTGACTCAGGGGTGTCAATACTTATGTAAATGATATATTTCTGTATTTCATTTAATACATTTGCAAACATTTCTAAAAACATGTTTTCCATGTGTCATTGTGGGGTATTGTGTGTAGATGGGTGAGAAAAAATAATATTTCACCCATTTTGAATTCAGGCTATAACAACAAAATGTGGAATAAATCAAGGGGTATGAATACTTTCTGAAGGCACCTTACTGTGATTGTTTACAAGTAAAATGGTAATAAAAAAAATTGCATCTCAGCAAAGAGCAATTTCTCAAGCAAGAATTCTGCTAGGACTGTAGGAGTGGTTTGAGTGGAGAGGGGGGGAAAATATGCTGTTCTTGGCAGAGAAGTTTTTAACTCAAATCAAATCAAATTTTAACTCTTTCTTATTGGCCTAATAAACACATGGTGATGTCACCATGGAAGGCCAAAACTCCATCCCACCAAATCAGGCTGAAATTTTAGCAGTCTTTTCAAATGCTCTTACACTAAAAGGGACTTTCATACAATTTCACAATATTATTCCAACCTCAGTGTGGAAATCTTATTTTCGACTGCACTGCCTTTAACCTCTACGGGATCGGTGCTAACAAGCGCTAATGTGACTAGAATGACGTTGTAAACAACAGCCAACTTTCCGGGACATGGACATGTCTTATATGGGCAGAAATCTTAAATTCTTGTTAATCTAACTGCAGTGTCCAATTTAAAGTAGCTATTACAGTGAGAAAAAAATAGCATGCTATTGTTTGAAGAGAATGTACAAAAACAAAACACTGTTATCATGGCAACTGGTTCGATACACTCACCTCTGAAGGTAAATCATGTACTTACATTCAGTAATCTTGCTCTGATTTGTCATCCTGAGGGTCCCAGAGATAAAATGTAGCATAGTTTGTTAAAAAAAAAAATGTTTATATTCAAATGTAGGAACCGGGTTCTGCAGTTTAAACCCCTGCACCATTTTCTAGTTTAAAAAAATGTATGGATAGCCAGGGTTACAGTCAGACATCAACACAAACAAAGCTTGAGTTTAGTGAGTCCGCTAGATCAGAGACAGTAGAGATGACATGGGATGTTCTTTTGATAAGTGTGTGAATTAGACCATTTCCCTGTTCTGCTAAGCGTTCAAAATGTAACGAGTACTTTTGGGTGTCAGGGAAAATGTATGGAGTAAAAAGTACATAATTTTCTTCAGGAATGTAGTAAAAATTGTCAAAAATATAAATAGTAAAGTACAGATACCCCAAAAAACTACTTAAGTAGTACTTAAGTATTTTAACTCAAGTACTTTACACCACTGATGTCGTCTATGACTCCCATTCCATTCGTTTGACCAGAAATCAAAGCCTTTTCTTACTCCACATTTTTAGGATCGAAAATGCTTGAAAAATCTACAAATGCCTCAACTTCTCAAATATAGACTAGCTTTCATTTGACACCCAACTTGACATGCTCCTATCAACGTCACGTTGGTGCTCATGGGTCCTTTTTAGATGGAAAACACCCTCTACATAAATTAGCCAATGTAGCTCTACAGTACAAACTAAGCAATATTGCACACAATGTCCCTGCATCCCGTAGGCTAAGTTGAACACTAGACTACTGAACAGAAGGGAAGCAAAACACTTCCAACAGAAATGCTCAGTCAATCTCCTGACTCGATCGCTAGTTACAGCTCCTTCAGATACCAATCAGGGTGAGTGCATAGCGTAGACCACACAAAGCGGCAGATATGCCTGAAGAACACATTCCCTCCCACACAAACAGCACACAGCAGCCCTGCGTCTCAAACGGCGCACCCTATTCCCTATTCCCCCCTATTCCCTACGCTATTTTCGACCGGGACCCTCTGGTCAAAAGTAGTACGCTATGTAGGGAATAGGGGGCCCACACAGCAGCCCTGCGTCTCAAACGGCGCACCCTATTCCCTATTCCCCCCTATTCCCTACGCTATTTTCGACCGGGACCCTCTGGTCAAAAGTAGTGCGCTATGTAGGGAATAGGGGGCCATTTGTGACACATATTAGCTTTACGGTACAGAACAACGCTTTGTTAGAACAACGTCAAAAGTGTTGAAAAAGGATGATTTGTGTGTCTGCAGAGAGATAATATATGGGTGGGAGTGAGAAACTTCTCGGAAACATCTCAAAGAATTTCAGAATGACTCAATTAGTAATGACTCAAGTGATTTGCGGGATTCAGGTTAAACTCAAGATTAAACAAATAATGGGTGGATGTTTATAGCGTCATGCCATTTCCTTACGAAATACTGCAATGAGGATTTCTGGGCAGGCGTTGGTATGAATAAACATTCAACAGAATAAACAGGCCGCAATAAAACAAACAGCCTGAAAACAAACCAAACAGTTTATAAACCTAATATCCAGAGATTGAAGTTCAGAGGAAGAACTACAGAATGACTGCAGTCCAGGCTCACTGTTTAAAACCAAACCATTCCTAACCACAAGCCTCTGTTAAACAGAACAGATACGTGTGTGACATGTTTTCAATGAAAGTAGTTCATCCCTCTGTTTAACAAAAGTCATCCGCCGGGAATTAATGTAATCCACAAAGCATGTAACAAAATAGTCACAACACTTTGCGAAACTAGCCTGGAGGAACCATATGGTTTCAAGCCTCATCATAATCGGAGCCGTTTTTTGTGGTTAGCCAAAACAACACTCGAGAGCCAGGCATTCAGACCTAACAAAAACATCCCTCACCGCAGGTTTACAATGAGCTAACCCGCAAACTTCTGTCAACTCATGATCCCTTGTTAGAATGAGGTGTAGTTGAAGTGTTAAGATAACACAATGTCGGAGGAAATGTCAATATACAGAGGTCTTTGCGCTACAGAAGACATGGTGGTACTACTACTGTACATGGAGAGAGACCAGCGTTGCTCACAACAATGCTTACTCTGATTTCCCTCCTGCTCAGAGTGTAGCCTAACTATCACTCTGCCCTGAGTGCCCTCCATTTCTAGCTTGGAGAACATCTTTGTCCTTAAATGTACTGAAACATGCCCACAGTATTAACATTAACTAAGGTCAAGGGAACATTAATTGGCTACTTTCAGTACAAGCAGATGCAAAGTGAACATTGCCCATCAGACGACCTCCCATTCCCCACTCAACCTAAATGCAATCAAATGTCGTGGTTTAGATAGACAGGGCCATTGCCTTTTATGTACAGCACACTGACTGACTGGCAGGCTGGTGGACTACAGTACAGGGAGTGAGTCTGGACTTGGCAGCCTCACCAAAGGCTCCCCGACACCCTGCCTGCCTGACTTGCTGCCTGCCCAGAAACCAAAAGGTGATGCTGGGACTGAGAAGGTAATCATATGAGCTTGAGGCCCGGAGCATTTCAGAGTTAAAGAGCTCCGTTCAGTCCAGTGACTCTGGGACGGGTCTGAGAGACAGACAAGGCAGCATGGATGGATGGGCGAGAGAGCGATAGTGAGAGCGTGAGAGAGAGCAGCATCTGAAGATTTGAGGCAATTCTACACATTTTGTAATGGCTTATGCCATGTTAATATATCTGAATGAGAATGATTTTGTTAGTCAATGTGGCCCCCGTGGAGATCATGGCCCCTGGGCAGGTGCCCGGTCGGTATTCGGCCATGATTAATACAAGTTTGGATAGCTGGCCAGACTAACTACCAATCTAAAAATTGTTAGTCGACATGACTAACTGAGTGACGTAAGAGAAAAACTGCTGATACACAACCACATTTTGAAATTGCACCTTGTGCATTCTATTATTCTTACTCTCAACAGTAAGTTGATACCCAGACTGAGTTCCTTAACCTCACAGAAATGCCCCTTATGTCTCTTACGTCAGGAACCGGCCCTGCATGGGAGACCTCCTGTACCGCCGTGTGTGTGTAAACCAAACTATTCATTAAACACTTGGCATAGTCATAGCACAGGGTGGAATTGCTCATGTGGTTGACGAAATTAAATAAATCATTTACTAACTGCCGTAAGCAGAGATTAAAATGATTAGCTGGGATGCGTTTGTTCAGGTTATGATGTTGGAATCTTGCAAGAATATTAAATCGGCACAAAGACACAGAGCAAATATCCTAACGAATAATGATTATTGACGATTCGCTGGTTGATTTTGTGAGAGATTGGCCTACAGAACGCAAATAAACTCCACACAGAATTGCTTCAAGCTGGGTGCATCTTTACCCTTAAAAAAAACAATCCCTGTTCTCGTGATGATGCCCAGCGCTAAGACGGAGTGAAAGGGAATTCATTTGAGAAATCGCCAGTGAGTCATTAATTCAGTTGCTCCCAGAGTACAACACACCAGTCTTTACAATGGACTGATTTCAGGGGTCACTCCAGGTTAAACTGGAGTGAAGAACGTATTTTTACCCCTTTTTCTCCCCAATTTCGTGACATCCAATTGGTAGTTACAGTCTTGTCCCATTGCTGCAACTCCCGTACGGACTCGGGAGAGGCGAAGGTCAAGAGCCATGCGTCCTCCGAAACACGACCCTGCCAAGCCGCACTGCTTCTTGACACACTGCTCGCTTAAGCCGGATGCCAGCAGCACCAATGTGTCGGAGGAAACACCGTACAACTGGCGACAAAAGTCAGCGTGCATGCTCCCAGCCTGCCACAAGGAGGCGCTAGAGCACGATGGGACAAGGACATCCAGGCCGGTCAAACACTCCCCTAACCCGGACGACGCAGGGCCAATTGTGCGCCGCCTCATGGGTCTCCCAGTCGCAGCCGGCTGCGACACAGCCTGGGATCGAACCCGGGTTTGTAGTGACACCTCAAGCACTGCGAAGCAGTGCCTTAGACCGCTGCACCAGTCAGGAGAACCTGAATAAGGGTTTTAACAGAGTACTGGCTGCTGCCTTCACCTTTTCTTTGTGATTTAAAAGTAACTGACGGATGAAGCCATAACTTAGATGGAACTAAGAGACGAGAGATGATCCAACATCAGGGACTTGGTCTCTAGCACGTACCACTCTGTGAGGGACTGGTCCCTAAAAGACAGGTGTTGAGGTCAGAAATATGGTTCTTTTGAAAAGAAAGTCTTAGGTTCCACAGGTAGGCTCTCAGGCTAGCCAGTTTCTGCAGCGTCACTAATGTTTGTCAGTAGCTGGAGTGTAGATCAGTCCTGAATCAATTTAATGTTCAGCTTACCAAGCCTTCAGGTAACCTCCCCTCAGGCAATGCTGCTAGCGTACAGGGATGGCAAGAAGTTAAACGGTAATGATTTTACCTCCAAAAGCACTGGAGCTAGCCAAAGACAAGAGTGCAGAGGTCTCACGAGACTTACCACTGGCTTGGTGAGGAGAGTAGTGGACATGGGTTGAGAAATACTTATTGGACAAGTTCAGATACTACCTCCCCGTTTCACTCAGTTACTTTGGATCTTGTTCTAGCGTTTTGTTCCTACTGAATACAACCCAGGTTCTCTGCAGTTGACCAGGAGCAGCTTTTACTACTACAACTTTCTAGCTGGAAGAGTGACTTGTTGCAGTCTGTCAAACTGAACAATTGGGGCAATTACAGCCAGCTGTTTGTCTGATTGGAGGCACAGCAGCTGCCAAGGCTCGTAGCTGATACGTAGGAAGCATCGCAATTAGCACCCTTTTCCCTATATAGTGCACTACTAGTGACCAGGCCCCATTAGAGCTGCATGGTTGGAACACTGCTTACTTCTGCATAGCTGAAATCCTACAGAGTCAGCACTAATTGTAATGACATAATTATATATTGCCTAATGTTTCTTTTCCCAGGACCATCATGCTTTCACGTGATGTTAGGAAAACCCTTTACGTCAGGCATTTTAGAGTCCAGTTTAGATAAATAAAGCAGTGTCAAGAAGCAGAGCAGCAGACGCCTGAAGAAATAGTTTTTCTTTCTCTTCTCGGCTATGTCGAGAGCACCGGGGCATCATATTACAATACCAACAACAACTGGCAGGAAAAGATATGGGGTGTAGAGAGGGGTCCCTTAAACAGCTAACAGCTCTACTGACACCAGGGAGTGTTCAACTTCTAGAACCACTTGTTACTACTCAGTTACACTCAATTGACTCCTTCAACCCAATAACTGTATTGCACAATTACAACTAGCTTGAGTATGAAGATGCAGCGTTATCTGATTAAGAAACACCTTTGGTTCTGTTCTATGCATTACAGATCTACTAGTCTCTCACCACAGCCGCTGTGGAGGACCCGGAGTCTGGCGATTGAGACTACAGATATAGCTACTATATCCTGGACATTGCACCCACTGAATAACATGCCCGTGTTCTGCCATGATCAACGACATAGGAGGAGCTATGGAAAAACACTGGGCCTCCTTTCTCTCTCTGTGATGTGGCCGAGGGACAGGAGTGCCTAGCTACACAGCTGCAACTGCTGCAGTGTAGGGTTGCTGCTGACTATCGGCCAGCTTGCATTATGCAATGACTAGAGAGACAGGAGACTCACTGCAGGCGGAATCATGTGGTTGTGCACCCTGCTGCTGCAACACACACACACACACACACACACACACACACACACACACACACACACACACACACACACACACACACACACACACGGCCCCTATGCGGATGGTTTCCAGGGATTGGGTTACAGTTATATAATATACAATAGAAGTGCCACTGTAGCCCATCAGGAGGAACATTGCTCTCCACTCTGCCTGCTTGGTGTAATCTCTTTACTGTGACAGGGTGAGGGATGCTGGACCCTTGAAATCAGCCGCTTACAGCCAAATGTCGAGCAGCATCTCTAGTGACTGTTAAGTAGCAACTAACAATACTTGGAAATGGCTTATGTATCCTTATTGGTTATTAAATATAAATAATTTCTCTATTCATAATAAGTTGATACTGACTTCAAACAAAGCACACTGAACCGGTTAGTCGCTAGCCAGACCCGGTCACAAAGCCTGCGGTCTTTCCATACAGGCCAGTAAAACCAGCAAACTCAGCATCAGCATCCAATCCCCTTAATCCTTGCTGGAATGTCCGACAGCCTATCAGTCTCCACTTCAATTATACTGCTGATGGCCAGTTGCTTTGCTTACGGCCAAGGCTACAGCATTCAGGGCACCCAATGGACTAGTCTACTGTACAGGCACCAATATTCCAGAGCCCTGCGCCAGCCTAATAGGCTACAGCCAGCTCTGTGCATAGTGTACATTCTTACAGTTTATTCTACAGGAAGGAAATACCATTTTAAACAGCTAATTATCCTCAGCAGTGTTGGGTGTAGGGGCAGGGGGTTGGGGTAAGGGCACTAACCCCAGCTAGCTAAATTGTCTGGAATTATCTTGAGGAAAATTGTGGTAAGAATTATTTATGACCAGAAGAGAATAGGGAAAGCAAAATTCCATGCTTATCTTCAGAGCAATTCAACCACGTAAAAGAAAATGACTGCTCACAACCACCTATAGCTAGGACTATTTAGCAGAGAGGGCCGTTTCAGGCCTACTTGGGACCTAGTTGATTAAAAAGGTCTTTGCCAGCATCTCTTACTACACTAGTGTACTCTGTTGCTTCTTTCATCCACAGGGCTCGAAAAGACCTACCTGCACAGTGTTCATGTTCTACAGGAAAATCCTACATTTTCAAATAGGTATTTAAATAGGCCATGGTTATTAGTAATTGGTCCCCATCTAACCATTTAGTGTGCATTAGCCTACTGGAAGCAAATCAACCTGTCTGTTCAACAAGCAGCAGATACATATAACCCATCTCCCTACAACAGACTTCCCTTTGTGCTTTGGGGGCTGAGTCAGTGGGAGGGAGAAAGAACCTGATAATGGCAAGGCAAAATGAAAAATCTTATCGGGAGCAAAAAGAGCAAGGGGAAAAAAAAGAGTCTGGAGAGACTTGAAATAAGAACATGATAAATGTAGAACCAGTTTTAATCAGCCTGGATCTAAGCGAAGCCAGTCTGTCTAGACTACTGCAGTCCTGCGAAGCATAAGGCAACATCTGCAGGACACATTAATTACACTTAGGGCTAAGCCCTTTTTACTTCAGGCCTCCCGAGTCCTGAGCGCTGAGAAAATTGCAGTGGGCTGAAAGTGAAACTCATGGTTTACTAACGGTAACCTTAGCCTAATTATGCACACGTCTTACCATAACTCTGTGTACAGTACATACAGTGGCAAGAAAAAGTATGTGAACCCTTTGGAATTACCTGGATTTCTGCATAAATTTGTCATAAAAATGTGATCTGATCTTCATCTAGGTCACAACAAACACAGTCTCCTTAAACTAATAACACACAAACAAGTATACGTTTTCATGTCTTTATTGAACACACCGTGTCAACATTCACAGTGTAGGGTGGGAAAAGTATACGTTTTCATGTCTTTATTGAACACACCGTGTCAACATTCACAGTGTAGGGTGGGAAAAGTATGTGAACCCTTGGATTTAATAACTGGTTGAACCTCCTTTGGCAGCAATAACCTCAAGCAAACGTTTTCTGTAGTTGAGGATCAGATCTGCATAATGGTCTGGAGGAATTCTGTACCATTCCTCTTTACAAAACTGTTTCAGTTGAGCAATATTCTTGGGATGTCTGGTGTGAACTGCTCTCGAGGTCATGCCACAGCATCTCAATCCAGAAGGCGTATTTTCTTCTGTTGAAGCCATTCTGTTGTTGATTTACTTCTGTGTTTTGGGTCGTTGTCCTGTTGCGTCACCCAACTTCTGTTGAGCTTCAATTAGCCGACAGATAGCCTTACATTCTCCTGCAAAACATCTTGATAAACTGCAAAATGACAACTCAACTGTAGTTTCATCTGTCCACAGAATATTTTGCCAGTAGCGCTGTGGAACATCCAGGTGCACTTTTGCGAACTTCAGACGTGCAGCAATGTTTTTTTGGACAGCAGTGGCTTCTTCCCATGACCACCATTCTTGTGTGGTGTTCTACATATCATAGACTCATCAACAGAGATGTTAGCATGTTCCAGAGATTTAGCTGACACAAGGATTCTTCTTAACCTCATTGAGCATTCTGTGCTGTGCTCTTGCAGTCATCTTTGCAGGACGGCCACTCCTAGGGAGAGTAGCAACAGTGCTGAACTTTCTCCATTTATAGACTATTTGTCTTACCGTGGACTGATGAATATGAAGGCTTTTAGAGATACTTTTGTAACCCTTTCCAGCTTTATGCAAGTCAACTGTTCTTAATCTTAGGTCTTCTGAGATCTCTTTTGTTCGAGGCATGGTTCACATCAGGCAATGCTTCTTGTGAACAGCAAACTTACATTTTGTGAGAGTTTTTTATTGGGCAAGGCAGCTCTAATCAACATCTCCAATCTTGTCTCATTGATTGGACTCCAGGTTTGCTGACTCCTGACTCCAATTAGCTTTGGAGAAGTCTTTTTACTTTTTCCAACCTACACTGTGAATGTTTAAATTATGTATTCAATATAGAGAAGGAAAAAAATGTGTGTGTTATTAGTTTAGGCACACTATGTTTGTCTATTGTTGTGACTTAGATGAAGATCAGATCAAATTTGATGACCAATTTATGCAGAAATCCAGGTAATTCCAAAGGGTTCACATATTTTTTCTTGCCACTGTAAGTGGGTGTAACTCCGCCAATTGACAGAATATAGGAAGTGCATCCTTCCCTTTCAAGACGGTTCTATACTGACCAAAAATATAAACGCAACAAAGTGGTGGTTCCATGTTTCATGAGCTGAAATAAAAGATCCCAGAAATGTTCCATACGTACACAAAAAGCTTATTTCTCTCAATATTTGTGCACACATTTGTTTACATCCCTGTTAGTGAGCATTTCTCCTTTGCCAAGATAATCCATCCACCTGACAGGTGTGGCATACCAAGAAGCTGATTAAACAGCATGATCATTACACGGGTGCACCTTGTGCTGGGGACAATAAAAGGCCACTCTAAAATGTGCAGTTTTGTTACACAACACAATGCCACAGATGTCAAGTTGAGGGAGCGCGTAATTGGCATGCTGACTGCATGAATGTCCACCAGAGCTGTTGATAGGGAATCGAATGTTAATTTCTCTACCATAAGCCGCCTCCAAAGTCGCTTTAGAGAATTTGGCAGTACGTCCAACCGACCTCACAACCGCAGACCACGTGTAACCACGCCACCCCAGGATGTCCACGTCCGGCTTCTTCACCTGCAGGATCGTCTGAGACCAGCCACCCGGACAGCTGATGAAACTGAGGAGTATTTCTGTTTGTAATAAAGCTGTTTTGTGGGGAAAAAATAATTCTGACTGGCTGGACCTGGCTCCCCAGAGGGTGGGCCTTGCTCCTAAGTGTGTGGGTCTATGCCCTCCCAAGCCCACCCCTGCCCAGTCGTGAAATCCATAGATTAGGGCCTAATGAAATTATTTAAATTGACTGATTTCCTTATATGAACTGTAACTCAGTAAAACCATTGAACTTGTTGCATGTTCTGTTTCTATTTTTGTTCAGTATTAATGTGATTTTTTAAAACTTGTATTTTATGCACTAAGATTATTCTTCTATAATGCTGTGCAAATGTAAAAAATTATAATTATTACTAATTAGTCATTTCTGCAGGTTCAAAGAGTTTGAGCTAGTAATGTATCAGTATTTATCTCCAAAAAGGAGCTATGATATAGCATAATGAATATATGAATATAGAATTTCTGCTCAAAATGGGTTAAGACCGATTGGAAGGTTTATTTTCCTCCTGCTTCAACCGTCCAGTGCAGGTAGAAAAAGTGATTGTTGTCCTTGTTATGAAATTATCAACATTACCCTGTATACAGTGCATTCGGAAAGTATTCAGACCCCTTGACTTTTTCCACTTTGTTACAGCCTTAAACTAAAATGGATTACAAATATATATATATCTTTCATCAATCTACACACAATACCCCCTAATGACAAAGCAAAAACAGGTTTTTAGAAATGTTTGCAAATTTATTTAAAAAAAATCCTACTGAAATATAACATTTACATAAGTACTCAGACCCTTTACTCAGTACTTTGTTGAACCACCTTTGGCAGCGATTACAGCCTCGAGTCTTCTTGGGTATAACGCTACAAGCCTGGCACACCTGTATTTGGGGAGTTTCTCCCATTCTTCTCTGCAGATCCTCTCAAGCTCTGTCAGGTTGGATGGGGAGCGTCGCTGCGCTGTCTTGGCTGTGTTCTTAGGGTCGTTGTCCTGTTGGAAGGTAAACCTTCGCCCCAGACTGAGGTCCTGATAGCTCTGGAGCAGGTTTTCATCAAGGATCTCTCTGTACTTTGATCTGTTCATCTTTCCCTCGATCCTGACTAGTCTCCCATTCCCTGCCGCTGAAAAACATCCCCACAGCATGATGCTGCCACCACCATTCTTCACCGTATAGATGTTGCCAGGTTTCCTCCAAAAGTGACGCTTGACATTCAGGCCAAAGAGTTCAATCTTGGTTTCATCAGACAAGAGAATCTTGTTTCTCATGGTCTGAGAGTCCTTCAGGTGCCTTTTGGCAAACTCCAAATACCCTTTAATGAGGAGTGGCTTCCGTCTGGCCACAGATGGTTGTCCTTCTGGAAGGTTCTCCCATCCCCACAGAGGAACTCTGTTAGAGTGACCAGCGAGTTCCCTTCGGCTTGCGTTGTTGTTATTATTAGCGGCTTGGGTCTTTGTTAATATCAAGGAATATTTCACTTTCTCTGTTCATAGGAACATTAATTTGTGCATGAGGCAGAAATAATGCGGTGCGACTCGAGTTGCCATCAGCTGGAAGACGGTGTCCCTTTTTGGTCAGTGTCAGTGAAGGAAAGGGAGAGCGGAGGGATGTTGAGAGGCGGACACTCAGTCTGCGGCTCTCTACCTCTGCTGAGAATGAATGACCATCAGATGCAGGCACCATCAGCCCAGTAAAATAAAAAAGCAAATTATTTAAATGTATGCTCACTCAGCTGTGTTTCAAAAGTAATACAACAACCGATATATTACCAGTGTGATAATATAGCCTACCTCAAATATAATTTAAAAAAATGGCCCGAACAACAATGCATTGGCAGGGCAGTTCAAGCAAAGCCAATATGCGGTGATAATGTATAGTTTATAGTCTACAGTTTACTGCACAAACCTCATTGCTACATTACTGTTTTTAATTGGTTAATATTGCATAGGCTTACGTTTCTTAAGTCATGTTAAAAGAAAATCTAAGCGGTAGATCTCGGCTTGCATCTAGTGGTTTTCCTACTTAGTTCAATACATTTTTGAATATTGTTGAATTCAGTTTTAATGTCTGGATTCCGTGATTCTGTCCACATCACAGATTTTTAAAGGGCCCTAATTATTCAGGAAGGACACAAGAAGGAAACTGGGACACAGTGCCAGTCAACTCCAGCATGTCCTTAAACTGTGAGCGACCAAAATATTGCAGATGAGAGAAAGAGTTTAACCCAAATAACAAACTGTAAAAGTTTGGAACGAGTTCAACATTTTTGGACATGTGAAGACCTTTAGTGCAACTCCCCTTGCTTCTCAAAAACTGTGCTAGCCAAAACTAAGGAGATGTTCTCCAGCTGTGCCATCCATCCTGAAGCCTGGACCTAATGGAGCCTGTGAGGGGAAGGGGGAGACCTAGGCCTGCTACATCTGTCTGGCTTCATCATTTCTCTAGTCTGGTTTGGGTTGCTGGTGGTTGACAGTGTCAACATGAGCCCTGGTGGGGGTGGGAGCATGCTCTTTTTCACTAACTGACACGGTGAGGAATGCCTGGGCTCCGCTCTGGGGCCTCCAGGGTTCCCTGGAGACTCCGAGGGACGCTAGCAGACCTGGGTTCAAATAGTATTTGAGTGTTTACTTGAGCCTGCCTGGAGTATATGAAATGGAGTGGAGTTTGCACTTAGGGGACTATTCCATTGGCCCCGATGCACCAGGCAAGCTTAATCAAACACAGATTAAGCTTGCATGATTTCAAATACTATTTGAACCCAAGTCCATACTCTAGAGAGCGAGGCAGCAGGTAACCTGAACCGGATCCAAAGCCTGGAAAGGAATGGGCCATGGGCAGGCGAGCGACAGCATTTGAGCGGTTTATTATCCCACACCGAGGACACCAAACCTCAACCACTTCAGTCAGTCAGAGCGGAGTTTGGTTTCAGTTTTAGTAACAAATCTACAGTCCAGCAGAGCATGTCTGTATTACTGTACATGCCATGTCAAGATGAGTGGGATTCAATTATACTGCTGTTGCTTGGCTTTGGTGAAGCCAACATAAGTCATTACACATTTTTGAGCTGAGGGTTTAAGCGGCTAGAGCTACTTTACCCTCAGCATATGGCTGTGTAGCCTAACCTCTTTAGCCTTGTTTTAAAGAGGATCAAACTCTACATGGGCCTTTGTCCCAAATCAGAATCAAAAGGACTGTTTGAGGCGACACCATTTGAATTCTTTATTGAGCGTCACACTGCAGTACTTTCTTCTGGGTCTAGGGTAGTATATTTACTGTCCTCATAATTCCTACTCACATCAGCATACAAACACCCACGTTTAGTGACAGATATTCATTCAGGTTTAAACACAGAACGAAAGATGTAGACGAAACAATGTAAATGTGTAAGTTGGCCAGAATAGTTAATACTTTTACATGTCATCAAACCTTGAAAATATAACCTTGACAGTGTTTCCCCTAGGGTTTTTTTCAGCAGTGGCGGCAAAGGTAGCAGGGGTAGCTGTTCGCATAGACTTCCAGTCATTGAGCCAATGACTATCCCTTTAAAAGCGCGTCTCAGCTGCTAAATGAATATAGGGGAAACACTGCTTGACCGACAAATCTGTAAGGGCAGCAGCAGCTTTCAAAAGGATACAGGATTATCTAGGCAGCTTGCTCCCCAGTGAGGATTCTGCATTTAATTCCATATAGTCTCAAGTCAGCAAGATGTTGTGTATATTAAATGAGACAAAGATGCACGAGGCCCACCGCCACCAGACAAAAACATATAGACCCCAATGGAATGAGGACCAACTTAAAATAACTTTACATTAAGATCGGTATGGCACCTTTTCTCATTCATGGTTTTATTTTGCATGTCCAGTATAGGCCTAGAGGTTATGTGATGCCACAGTATGACAAAACAGTACAGGTCAGTATGGTATTTTCCATCTAAGATACCATATATTGACAGTGGGTACTCAGCTGGCAAAATGGAGGGTGTTTAGGTGACAGGACAAACAGCGGACGCTATGCGTAATCAAATGCACTTTCACTAAATGTGGTCGTTAAAATACATTAAATAATTTTAAAACATGAACGTGGAAGTTAACCATGTCTAAAAATCCCAATTATGTACGTTTTATTTACGTGATGAGCCCAAATGTAAAGTGCCGTGCTGAAAACGGTCAAATCTGTGGGACAGCCTTCATGAAACCCCTGTGCTCATATTTGTTCTTTGCCATAGGTATTACTCACTCTTCCAGAGTAAGATTAATGTGACATTGTATTGCCAACAAGTATGGGAACGTTCTGAGGGTGTTTTACGGTCAACAGACGTCCTTGGACTGAAATATAAGGTTAAATGTTTTTTCTTCGCTTCGGTCATTCAGCTGTTTTCAGAGACACTAAAAAACACAACAGGTTACAAAGTAGAGCTTTGTATCTACATTTTGGTGTATGGGGTGTCAGAGATATGTCAAAATTCACATGTTTCTACCTGTTCTCATGACAAGATGCTAGCTAGCTGTATGAGGGAGTGTTGGCTTGACGCCGTTCGCTGAGGTAACGCTCTGTGCAAGAGGCAGCGCTGCTCTGCAGTGGCTGTATCAGGGTTTCGGTTAGGAAAATGTGGCGCCGAACAACGTGACCCGGGGAGATTTATAAAGTACTTTTTTTAAAGTACTGTGCCTTTGGCTTCTGGACAAGAAAATAAAATTTAAAAGTTTATATGAAATAAATATGCTAAAATAAATAATATTATTAAAAATACTTCGCCAGAAAGCATGACTTAGCTGCAGAGGAATCGAGAATCATTAGCTTCTTAAAAAAAACTGTGTAGTCTCAAATCACAAGCTCGTAGGCCAATGCCTATTTGGGAAGTCCGCAATTAGGGCAGCGTGCGTGGCAATAGGCCTAGCTGATTATTGAGTTGCGGCTGTTAGTGACAAGCATCTAAAATGTGTGTGTGAAAATGTGACTTGAGTATAATTTTAAAAAGGTGCACTAAGCTGTGAAATGTCTTTTCAATAACCAAAAATATTGGTTATTTGCAGCTGGTGTACAAAAAGTAAAAAGAAGCAACAAAAACAGGAAGCATAGAAATAGTGCACATAGAACAGATCTATCGCTTCTTTGACTTGCTTTCAATGATAATGACATATCTATATACTTACATTTCTATGTGAATTTGGTCAGGTAGCCCAAACAGTTACATATTGCAGCTTTGAAATGTTGCGACAAGAAGAGGGGTGCGTGGCGAAGATATAGGTGATGATTTGTTCCACAAAAATATGCATATGAAAATCATTACTGGCACGCAGAACAGTGGACATGGTTGGATAAATTGTAAGCTTCCTCAAACTTGAAACTCATGTGCCGCCTATGAAGTCTTTATAAAAGAATTGCCTCCCAGTTTACATGGTCAGATTTTGCCTATAGGCAGCTTTGAAGCAAAGTAAGACATGCCTCATAATATGAAATAAAACATTCAGGTTTTATAAATACATGCATAGAGTACCAGTCAAAAGATTGAACACTCATTCAAGGGTTTTTCTTTATTTTTTAAAAACTATTTTCTACATTGTAGAATAACAGTGAAGACATTAACTAAAAAAAGTGTTAAACAAATTTAGTCCAAATCAAATGTTATTTGTCACGTGCGCCAAATACAACAGGTGTAGACCTTACAGTGAAATGCTTACTTATAAGCCCTTAACCAACAACACAGTTAAGAAAAATAAGTGTTAGGTAAAAAATAGATACGAAATCAAATTAATAAACAATTAAAGAGCAGCAGTAAAATAACAGCAGCGAGGCTATATACAGGAGGTACCGGTTTCTTTGCAGCAATTCGACCATGAAGGCCTGATTCACGCAGTCTCCTCTGAACAGTTGATGTTGAGATGTGTCTGTTACTTGAACTCTGTGAAGCATTTATTTGGGCTGCAATTTCTGAGGCTGGTAACTCTAATGAACTTATCCCTTGCAGCAGAGGTAACTCTGGGTCTTCCTTTCCTGTGGCGGTCCTCTTGAGAGCCAGTTTCATCATAGCGCTTGATGGTTTTTCCGACTGCAATTGAAGAAACTCTAAACGTTTTGAAATTTTCCGGATTGACTGACCATGTTTTAAAGTAATGATGGACTGCTGTTTCTCTTTGCTTATTTGAGCTGTTCTTAACATAATATGGACTTGGTCTTCTACCAAAAATAGGGCTATCTTCTCTATACCAGCCCTACCTTGTCACAACAAAACTGATTGGCTCAAACACATTAAGAAGGAAAGAAAATCCACAATTTAACAAGGCACACCTGTTAATTGAAATGCATTCCAGGTGACTACCTCATGAAGCTGGTTGTGAGAATGCCAAGAGTGTGCAAAGCTGTCATCAAGGCAAAGGGTGGCTGCTTTGATGAATCACAAATATATTTTGATTTGTTTAACACTTTTTTGGTTACTACATGATTCCATGTGTTATTTCATAGCTTGATTTCTTAGTAAATAGTCAAAATAAAGAAAACCCTTGAATGAGTAGGCGTGTCCAAACGTTTGACTGGTACCATAAATATGCACACACATGCACCCACGTACTCATTTTTAAAGTTAGTTTGATAGCTTAAAAAGGTGTAAGAGCAGAAGCGTCATTGTTTTTAAAACATTTAAGTGAATGGAACTTTACAATTCCCAATTTAAAAAATATATATTTGGTATTGCTTTATTAAATTGTTACAACCTCCCAGTTCTGCATAAAACATCAATATATGTTAACAATATGAACATTTTACTTTAAATGAATGAGCTTAACATGCTGTATCTCTCACATTATGTACATACTAATTAGCATATTACGTATATACCTTGCATAAAGTAGTATAAAAAGTTGCATTCTAATGTCATAAATTGGTTCATATTGTTACACAATCTCAGTTTTACATAAAGCAGGATCATTTGTTAATATGACCAACCTACCTTAAAATATTGGTCTTATGTTACTGTATTATGTACACCGTACTTTACCATTTGCATATTAAGTGCAACATTTGCATAATATTGCATTTTAATTTAATACAATTTACTTGAATCATCTCTGTTCTACACCAGCCCTAAAAATTTCATAACAATATGACCACCCTATCTTATTGGGAAAAAAACAACATGTTGAATGTAAGGATACAGACAGGCGATTTAGTGACATTATTGACTAGGGATTAACATTGACCAGTCCACAACCTTTCAACCTTTTCCAATCACTTGAAAATAAGATTCTAAAAATCCTAAAAGTCCTATCCTCATGAAATAAAGTGTTGCGTTTTCCTGAGAAGCTTCTATATGACATAGAATACAAAGTATAACACAATAACCACAGTTTCAATTTGACCCCTAACACTCCACAAATTGGTAGATTGCCGGGTATGTGATTTACGGCTAGTTCCCCTCAGATGACAGCACCATGGATGCTTCTTCATGTTTTGTTTTGTTTTGTTAGTGGTCTTGGTGCACTGGAAATGTAATGCTGCACACACTGAGGAAAAGGCATATTCCAGGTATATCCACACACAGTGATTCCTCTTACATTATGAATCAAGAGATACCTTCCCACTTATACAAGGCCCTGACTGAGAAGACACCCAAGTGCATTAAAGTATTCAATCACTACTACCGCTGTTGCACAGCCTGTTTGCCATTCAACAAATTGCCTTTTTACATTACAGGTGTTAGCATACTTGTTAGTGAGAATGACAAACAAATCGGATCTCTGTTCAAGCAAAGTGTAATAAACTTTAAAACGAGGCAAGTGTCACTGTCAAAGGCCAAGGCGCATTTTATCATTGACTGTGTATAGTAGTACAGTATTTCTAACACAACCATACATACAAAGCCAGTTATTGTACCAACAGATATCCACCCACCTGAAGAAAACGAGATGAGAAAAACAGCAAACGCCAGCTCGCTAGCGGCTCCCATTTTCAATCCAATTGAAATCCTTTTATTTCCGGGAAATAAACACAACACACAGCTGCAAAGGTTTGCTCCTCCACTGTGTGTTATGAAGGTCTGTGCAAAAAAAAAAAGACTAACGTAACTAGCCAGCTAGTATTGTCAACAACATAGTGTGGTATTGACACTGACTTTCCAGCTGACAGGTGTTTGTTGAGTAGACCCACTCCAAAATATCCACTGGCCAGCCAAGAGGCTTGCTACTACGTTACACAGTTGAAGGTCCTGACGAATTATGTCCACAAATATGGAAGAGGTGATACTTGTGTAGCTAGCTAGAGACTACCAAATGGTTAAAACCATAGCTATTGACTGACTTGTTGCATGTTGGTCTAACGATCCATCTAACGTTAGTTAGCATGTTACAGTACTACTAGTAGCTAGCAATATTACAAACGATTTCCAATTGTTTATCATTGTTATTTTACCTAATTAGACTAAACCAGGTAAATTCAGCAACAATACCATGGAACATAGCTAATTAACCCTCAATCTTAAAATGTGTACGTTAGCTAGCATCAGGTAGTTTAAATTACTTAGTTTGCTAGTTATCGTAAATTATCTAACGTTAGCTAGCTAAATAAGACGTTCAATACACCACATGTCGTGGACTAACGTTATATTTGATACATCTAATTTCTTGGTCCTCACAACGCTGTCTTCACCTTCCAAAATGTAACGTTAACGTTATGCTAGCGCATAATCCGATTCCAAACAGAAACATTGTATTTTCCCTTCCCAATGGATTGCAACGTGTTCTGTCCGTTGACTTTTGCGAGCTAGTTATGCATACGGTAAAAGCTGGCAACCAGTGTCTGTAAAAATCGTTGCAGCTTTGGAGCAACCAAGATTTAATCAGAAGCGTCGTTGGGAAACACACATGAGATCAACAGTTAATTCGTTTTGTCAACACGCTGCTGTCAAGTCATGAGCGTATCCAAGACAAGAACGGCAGTACAGCATTTTCCCAAGCGTGCAGTATCCTCAACGTTTTCCTCTTCTGTGACCAGTGCCACAGTTTCAAGATGGCGTTTGGTGAGGATTGTCTTTGTTTTTTTCTTTACTCCACCCTCAGACCCCTCCCCTCCGTTTACTTGAACCCCCTCTCGTCAAATCGAAAGCGAGCTCGGGCAGCCTAAAGATGGCTGGAATCCAATCAGAGGAAGAGAACCGTTCATATTTGGGATACATCTCAATAGCCAGGTTGATTCCTCCTTTTATGTCCTCTCCTTCATCTGCTCTGATCAAAAAACATTTGATAAGTGAAATAAATATGAGGTATTCTTAAAGGAAGTTGTTTTACCTGTCCTGTTCAGTTTCAGATCAACCCATGAAGGAAGAGAGTCAATGTCAAAAAGCAATATACCCCCTAGATGTATTTTCCAGATGTCGACGTCAGGTGCGTTTTAGGTGCAGAATGAAAAGTGAAAGATGTATTTTCCGGATGTAACAAATACGTATTTTCCAGATGTTGAAAATACATATTTAACAGACTTCGGAAATACCTATTTTCCGGATATCGAAAATACGCCTTTTCTAAACATCGCAAATACGTATTTTGTGGACGTTAAAAATACATATATTCTGGATGTGAAAATACATACACTGCTCAAAAAAATAAAGGGAACACTTAAACAACACAATGTAACTCCAAGTCAATCACACTTCTGTGAAATCAAACTGTCCACTTAGGAAGCAACACTGATTGACAATAAATTGCACATGCTGTTGTGCAAATGGAATAGACAAAAGGTGGAAATTATAGGCAATTAGCAAGACACCCCCAATAAAGGAGTGATTCTGCAGGTGGTGACCACAGACCACTTCTCAGTTCCTATGCTTCCTGGCTGATGTTTTGGTCACTTTTGAATGCTGGCGGTGCTCTCTCTCTAGTGGTAGCATGAGACGGAGTCTACAACCCACACAAGTGGCTCAGGTAGTGCAGCTCATCCAGGATGGCACATCAATGCGAGCTGTGGCAAGAAGGTTTGCTGTGTCTGTCAGCGTAGTGTCCAGAGCATGGAGGCGCTACCAGGAGACAGGCCAGTACATCAGGAGACGTGGAGGAGGCCGTAGGAGGGCAACAACCCAGCAGCAGGACCGCTACCTCCGCCTTTGTGCAAGGAGTAGCACTGCCAGAGCCCTGCAAAATGACCTCCAGCAGGCCACAAATCGTCAAATAATCCTCCATTTGCAGCAATTACAGCCTTGCAGACTTTTGGCATTCTGGTTGTCAATTTGTTGAGGTAATCTGAAGAGATTTCACCCCATGCTTCCTGAAGCACCTCCCAAAAGTTGGATTGGCTTGATGGGCACTTCTTACCATACAGTCAAGCTGCTCCCACAACAGTTCAATAGGGTTGAGATCCGGTGACTGTGCTGGCCACTCCATTATAGACAGGATACCAGCTGTCTGGTTCTTCCCTAAATAGTTCATGGTTTGGAGCTGTGATTTGGGTCATTGTCCTGTTGTAGGAGGAAATTGGCTCCAATTAAGCGCCGTCCACAGGGTACGGCATGGTGTTGCAAACTGAGTGATAGCCTTCCTTCTTCAAGATCCCTTTTACCCTGTACAAATCTCCCACTTTACCACCACCAAAGCACCCCCAAACCATCACATTGCCTCCACCATGCTTGACAGATGGCGTCAAGTACTCCTCCAGCATCTTTTCATTTTTTTCTGTATCACGAATGTTCTTCTTTGTGATCCGAACACTTGAAACTTAGATTCGTCTGTCCATAAAACTTTTTTTCCCAATCTTCCTCTGTCTAGTGTCTGTGTTCTTTTGCCCATCTTTTCTTTTTATTGGCCAGTCTGAGATATGGCTTTTTCTTTGCAACTCTGCCTAGAAGGCCAGCATCCTGGAGTCGCCTCTTCACTGTTGACGTTGAGACTGGTGTTTTGCGGGTACTATTTAATGAAGCTGCCAGTTGAGGACTTGTGAGGTGTCTTCTCAAACTAGACACTAATGTACTTGTCCTCTTGCTCAGTTGTGCACCGGGGCCCCCACTCCTCTTTCTATTCTGGTTAGAGCCAGTTTGCGCTGTTCTGTGAAGGGAGTAGTACACAGCGTTGTACAAGATCTTCAGTTTCTTGGCAATTTCTCGCATGCAATAACCTTCATTTCTCAGAACAAGAATAGACTGATAAGTTTCAGAAGAAAGTTCTTTGTTTCTGGCCATTTTGAGCCTGTAATCGAACCCACAAATGATAATGCTCCAGATACTCAACTAGTCTAAAGAAGGCCAGTTTTATTGCTTCTTTAATCAGGATAACAGTTTTCAGCTGTGCTAACATAATTGCAAAAGGGTTTTCTAATGATAAATTAGCCTTTTAAAATGATAAACTTGGATTAGCTAACACAACGTGCCATCGGAACACAGGAGTGATGGTTGCTGATAATGGGCCTCTGTACACCTATGTAGACATTCCATAAAAAATCTGCCGTTTCCAGCTACAATAGTCATTTACAACATTAACAATGTCTACACTGTATTTCTGATCAATTTGATGTTATTTTAATGGACAAAAAATTTGATTTTCTTTCAAAAACAAGGACATTTCTGACTGTTGGAAAAAGATTCCAGGTGAAGCTGGTTGAGAGAATGCCAAGAGTGTGCAAAGCTGTAATCAAGGTTGCTACTTTGAGGAATCCACTCCGCTCTCAAACAGTACACATTTACCCGGTGCAGACCAGATCCATATCTGAATGAATCATAAACGTCTAGGCTTGAACATCACAGTATAGTACTGCAAAGTTTAGTACAGTAAAACACAGTAGAGTACAGCACAGTTCGGTACATATGGTACGGTTCAGGACATCAGAGTTTTATTCAGTACACTACAGTATAGTACAGTAGAGTACGGTGCAATACAGTACGGTGCAATACAATATACTACAAGTTAATTCATTAGAGTACAGTACAGTATAGTTTAATTCAGTAGAGTACAGTACAGTTTACTGTGCTCTACTGTATTATGCTGTACTATACTCTACTTTTCTTTACTGTACTGTGTATTGTACTGTGATGTGCTCTACTGTACTGTATTGTGCTCTGCTGTCTAAACTTGTGAAACATAGATGTCTATGATTGGTTCAGATTTGGTCTACACTTAGGTTGGAAAATGTCTACACTTAGGTTGGAGTCATTAAAACTCGTTTTTCAACCACTCCACAAATTTCTTGTTAACAAACTATAGTTTTGGCAAGTCGGCTAGGTCATCTAATTTTCCAAACAATTGTTTATAGACAGATTATTTCACTTATCATTCACTGTATCACAATTCCAGTGGGTCAGAAGTTTACATACACTAAAGTTGACTGTGCCTTTAAACAGCTTGGAAAATGCCAGAAAATGATGTCTTGGCTTTAGAAGCTTCTGATAGGCTAATTTACATTATTTGAGTCAATTGGAGGTGTACCTGTGGATGTATTTCAAGGCCAACCTTCAAACTCATGCCTCTCTGCTTGACATCATGGGAAAATCAAAAGAAATCAGCCAAGACCTCAGAAAAAAAATTGTAGACCTCCACAAGTCTGGTTCATCCTTGGGAGCAATTTCCAAACGCCTGAAGGTACCACGTTCATATGTACAAGCAATAGTACCAAAGTATAAACACCATGGGACCACGCAGCCGTCATACCGCTCAGAAAGGAGACGTGTTCTGTCTCCTAGACATGAACGTACTTTGGTGCAAAAAGTGCAAATCAATCCCAGAACAACAGGTTCAAAAGTATCTATATCCACAGTAAACGAGTCCTATATCGACATAACCTGAAAGCCGTTACGATCATCGTTATGTTTGGAGGAAAATGGGGGAAGCTTGCAAGCCGAAGAACACCATCCCAACCATGAAGCACTGGGGTGGCAGCATCATGTTGTGGGGGTGCTTTGCTGCAGGAGGGACTGGTGCACTTCACAAAATAGATGGCATCATGAGGATGGAAAATTATTTGGATATATTGAAGCAACTTCTCAAGACATCAGTCAGGAAGTTAAAGCTTGGTCGCAAATGGGTCATCCAAATGGACAATAACCCCAAGCATACTTCCAAAGTTGTGGCAAAATGTCTTAAGGACAACAAAGTCAAGGTATTGGAGTGGCCATCACAAAGCCCTGACCTCAATCCTATAGAACATTTGTGGTCAGAACTTAAAAAGCGTGTGCAAGCAAGGAGGCCTACAAACCTCAGGCGAGAAATAGCTAGAGACTTCCTTAGATATCGTGCACCAGCTGTTATTTACAAATATACATAGTCCACCGCCCCTTGTCTTACCAGATCCCGCTGTTCTATCCTGCCGGTGCAGCCTTTAACCAGCCAGTATGTTGATAGTGTCGTCGTTCAACCACGTCTCCGTGAAGCATAAGATATTACAGTTTAGTCTTCCGTGTAGGTCATCTATTTTATTGTCCAAAGATTGCATGTTCGCTAGCAGAATGGAAGGATCGCCTATGAATTCTCAGAAGACAGCCCGCCCTCCGGCCCCTTTTTCTCTGCCTCCTCTTCATGCAAATCACTGGGATCTGGGCCTGGTCCCGAGAAAGCAGTATATCGTTTGTGTCGGCCTCCTCAGACTCGATGAGAATGGGGGTCGTGCTCGGTCCTCTTTTTCCTGTAGTCCACAATCATCTCCTTTGTCTTGGTCACGTTGAGGGAGAGGTTGTTGTCCTAGCACCACACGGCCAGGTCTCTGACCTCCTCCCTATAGGCTGTCTCGTCGTTGATCAGGCCTAACACTGTTGTGTCATCGGCAAACTTAATGATGGTGTTGGAGTTGTGCCTGGCTGTGCAGTAATGAGTGAACAGGGAGTACAGGAGGGGACTGAGCACGCACCCCTGAGGGCCCTATGAGTTGAGGATCAGAGTGGCGGATGTGTTGTTGCCTACTCTTGCCACCTCGGGGTGGCCCGTCAGGAAGTCCAGGATCCAGTTGCAGAGGGAGGTGTTTAGTCCCAGGGTCCTTAGCTTATTGATGAGCTTTGAGGGCACTATTGTGTTGAACGCTGAGCTGTAGTCAATGAATAGCATTCTCACATAGGTGTTCCTTTTGTCCAGGTGGGAAAGGGCAGTGTGCAGTGCAATAGAGATTGCATCATCTGTGGATCTGTTGGGGCGGTATGCAAATTGGAGTTGGTCTAGGGTTTCTGGGATAATGGTGTTGATGTGAGCCATGACCAGCCTTTCGAAGTACTTCATGGCTACAGACGTGAGTGCTAACGATCGGTAGTCATTTAGGCAGGTTACCTTATTGTTCTTGGGCACAGGCACTATGGTGGTCTGCTTAAAACATGTTGGTATTACAGACAGGGAGAGGTTGAAAATGTCAGTGACGACACTTGTCAGTTGGTCAGCGCATGCTCGCAGTACACGTCCTGGTAATCCGTCTGGCCCTGCGGTCTTGTGAATGTTGACCTGTTTAAAGGTCTTACTCACATCTACTGCGGAGAGCGTGATCACACAGTCTTCCAGAACAGCTGGTGCTCTCATGCGTGTTTCAGTGTTATTTGCCTAGAAGCGAGCATAGAAGTAGTTTAACACATCTGGAGGCTCGTGTCACTGGGCAGTTCTCGGGTGTGCTTCCCTTTGTAGTCTGTACACCTTCTGAAAATATGAAACATCCTCGAGAGAGACATGCTAAGCCCTGTACTCCCTCCACTTGAAACTCAGTAAAGCCTCCAGTCAAGAAGCCAGCCTCCCAAAAACAATTTTGTTTAAAACCATCTTTCTTGGGCTTATTTTCATGGACAGATTTTGGGCGGAGTAAAACCTCTCGCTTCCGACTACATCAATTCCCCCAAGGTCAATACTTAAACATTTTAATGATGAAACGCTTACCTCGTAACTATGTTTGTCCTCTGTAGTTGCGTGCCTTTTTTTGTTTGCTGAAATTCACACTTTTTCAATAAACGTGAATCAAATATTACCACAGACTGCTTCCTTGTTGAGATTCAATTGCCACATGCAACACGTTTATTGAAAAAGTATGGATTTCAGCAAACAAAAAAAGGCACGCAAACTACAGAGGAAAAGGCACGCAACTACAAAGAAAGGCATGCAACAATTTCTTTTGTACTGATGTTGGGCGAATTGATGTAGTCGGAGCTGAATTCCACAAAGGCTGGTCTCTGCTCCACTTCCTTCACCATGGAGTGGAGTTTAGACAGCTAACTCCCCTGGAGTTGATTGGAAAATCAATGGTAGTGGAGCAAGGAAAGGTGTAGGCCTACCATAAGCAGGATCATGTTCTTTATAATTTCATGATGGTGGACTGGTGGATACTGATATGTGGTGAAAGAAGTCATCAGAGCCAGATGTGCTGTGCTTGCATGAACATTTGTCTCATGATCACAGCCTCCCGAGGCTTATTATAGTGTTCCCATTGTATTTCAAAAAAATATTTTTTGAATCAAATTGTATTTGTCACGTACCCAGTATACAGCAGGTGTAAACAATGCATTGAAATGCTTATTTATTAACATACAGTGTATGTGAGTAATATGGGAAGAGGAAAGGATTGTGTATGACTGAGTTCATTTACCCATAAACCCTGTGTCTCAAGGCAATGAATGTATTTGCCTCCTGCATGTTGGTAGCTGAAGGATTTATCTGACTGCACAAGGTGATCTATCAGGCTAAATTGGTTTTGATGGATTAGGCTATGATTAATGTACATCAGACAACAGTGCCCCCCCCTCTCTCTCCCCCACCCCTCTCTCTCCCTCAACACACAAAGGCATCTGCTATGTTGTACCCATTCTACTTGTGTGATATTGTAACACTTAAGGCTCAGTGTTTGGGATAGTTGGAATTCTTTGACGTCAACAGTGATTTGTCATACTGTAGTGTTTTCCTAAGCTACACTGAGGTTGTCATACCTACACAAATATAACACCGCTGTGTCTTAAGTACTTTGTTGCCAGGCAAAATACAGTAGGATTGTGTTGTAGGAGCCCTACAGTAGTCAGTAGAAATACCTTTTTACATGAAGTGTTTGGATTATTATGGATTATTGCTCAAGTGTTTTATTGTTCTTGTTTGAAAGATTCTGACCCAATAGGTCATAGGCACACGCATGCACTTAAACGTGGGATGTGTTCTCACTCCCAATCCCAATCTCTGGCTGCATAAGAGACTGTAATTGGACTAGAGCAGCGTATCCTAATTACATGAGGACTAGTTCTTAGTTAAAAACGCCAAGAGGTCACACAGGATTTCATCTATGACCCAACCGGGCAGCCATGTCCTCCTGCTGTTACGTAGTATGCTAAGCGTACAATGTGAGGTGAATAGAGTATGGATGTCCTCCTGCCAATGTTACAGCAGGCCCACTGGTTTGAGGACCCCCATTGTACACCTAGAACACTTTATTTGTCAGTTGTAGTCAAGCAGCAGTCTATATAAATGTATGTCAAGAGCACAACCGGAACCAACCATTTAAGATTTGAAACAATTCCACATGCCAAATGGGCCAACCGCCAAACAAGGCCAGGGATCTTGGCACAGGAGAGATTACAGTATGCCACTAAGATAAATTATCTCCCACCGCTCGCATACACACACTCACAGAAACACACACATTTGTTTTACTATCTTTGTGGGGACCAAACAATTGATTTCCATTCAAAATCCTATTTCCCCTAACCCCTAAACCTATTTTTATTTATGAACCTTTGGGACTCCCAATCACGGCCAGTTGTGATACAACCTGGATTCAACCAGGGTGTTTGTAGTGACACCTCAAGCACTGAGATGCAGTTCCTTCGACCAGTGTGCCACTCGGGAGCACTCCCTAACCCCTAAAGCCTAACCCTAATTGTAACCCTAAACCTAACCCCTAAGCCTAAAATAGCCTTTTTCCTCATCCCCACTTGTCCAAATATTCCTTGTTTTAATATCTTTGTGAGAACTTCTCCACAAACCTTGGATACTTCTCCTTCCTATAACTTACCAAGTTCACCAACCTCCTGTATTCCAGTTTGGGGATATTGTCTTCCTTTTAAAATAAAAAATGATATGTATTTGAAGGATGAAAAAGGAGGACAGCCTTCAGAGTTGGCTGTTTGTTTATAATTAGGTTTTTGTTAGGGAATGTGAAATTGTTCATACAGCACGGTACTGCTCGGACAAACTGTCTGCATTCCTATCCCTAGCCTAGAGCTTGCTATATAAGCCATGCGTGTGTAATAAAAGTAATCACTTGAGAAGGACACTTGCCAATGTCCTGGCTTGTTAAATTATTTTATCCAAAACATTTAGGGAGAACAAATTAGATTCAGTAGTGTGGAATATAGCACCCCTACAGCTAGTATGAACAGGCCAGTATTCAATAGCGAGATATGGAAATTTGATCTGGAAGTAAACTGAATATATATCGCTTAGTTACTGCCTTGTAATGGCCACTGACGACGTTGCTAAATGTTAAAGTCAAAGACAATTGGTGACAGGAAGTCCGTTTGGATCAGAAGCAGATTCTAAACAGCTTGATCCATTGACACACCTGATCTTATTCACACCTGGTAATTGTTGCCACCTGCCTGCAGCTGATCTCTGCCAAAGCCATTACTATCCTATAGTCCCAGGCCCCAGGCCCCAGGATAAAATTGTATAGGATTAGATGGAGTACATTGTGTAAGGCTAACAGCCTTACCACATGGCATAGTCAAGTTGTCCTCCTTTCCTCCATCTTTCACATCACAAGTATCGTCTTCTTTTTTTCCCTTTCTATTTCTCTCTTCTTGTGTAGAGGAGCAATGTAAGGGAAGGAAGAATAGAATAGTGTATCCCATAGGAAAATGTTCTTTGAAATGAAGTTCAGGCATAGGCTACATGGCATAGAGATAACATACATCACAAGACATATAGGCTACATCCTACTGGCACCTGGTATGTCCCAATTGGCACCCTATTCCCAACCAAGTGCACTACTTTTGACCAGGGCCCATAGGGTTATATAGGGAATAGGGTGTCATTTGGAACGCAGTATTACCCTCCTCATAATCTCATTAGGAAACAGAATCTCCTGTAACGGCATTACACATCCAGCCATTGCATATGATGATGCTAGTTAGTTAGGTTGTTCGTGATTGGCATACTGCAAGTATGTCCTTAAATGTACGTACAGAGCAGGCATGTGCCCCACTTCAGCCTCTCCAGCAAAGAGTGGAGTGGACACTTATGCAGCAACAATTTTCAGTGAATATCTCGGAGTGATTCTTGAAGGCCTAGTACTCCACTATCTGATTAAGTTGACACATAATAGCTACTTCTATTTCAGCGTCAGAAACAATCATTTTGGTTAGGTTTTCTGATTGATGTTCTGTTGACATCGGGCTTACAGGCTACCTACCATACACAGGAGGTTGGTGGCACCTTAATTGGGGAGGACGGGCTCGTGGTAATGGATGGAGCAGAATCAGTGGAATGGTATCAAAGACATCAGACACATGGTTTGTGTGTTCCGGCCATTATTATGAGCTGTCCTCCACTCAGCAGCCTCCTGTCATACCATACTACAATACTAGTTAATTAAATTATTTATTTGTGTGCTCTACATGTTTCACACATACATGTCTCACACCTACACCGAGCAAACCATCCAAAACAGTTATTATGGTATTTCTGGGTCTCTCTTTCCACTATTTGTCAAAGCAGGCAGAATCTGTCTCTCCTCGACACCTGTACTCCATGGCGCTTGACATGAGTGATGGTATCAGTGACAGCTTTGCTCCTCATCCCTGTAAGAGGGGCGGGACTGCATCTGAAACCCAAAGCCTATGTGGATGCTCTCCCAATTTCTGCTTTTATCTGGCACTGCTCTCCTCATGTCCTTACATGAACCCAGACACCATCTTTCTCTCTCTCTCTCTCTCTCCACCTATCTCTCTCTCTCTCTCTCTCTCTCTCTCTCTGCCTCTCCCTCTCCATCTTTCTCGCTCTCTCGTTCTCTCTCTATCTCCCTCCACCTCGCTCTGTCTCTCTCTCTTTCTCTCCCTATCTCTGCTTTCTCTCTTCGTCTCTCTCTTCTCTCTCTTCTCTCTCTGATTTCTTTCTTTCTTTCTCCTTCCTTCCTTCCTTCCTTCCTTCCTTCCTTCCTTCCTTCCTTCCTTCCTTCCTTCCTTCCTTCCTTCCTTCCTTCCTTCCTTCCTTCCTTCCTACATTTACATTTACATTTTAGTCATTTAGCAGACGCTCTTATCCAGAGCGACTTACAGTAGAGTGCATACATTTTATTACATTTTTTTTTTTTTTTTACATTTCATTACATTTTACATACTGAGACAAGGATATCCCTACCGGCCAAACCCTCCCTAACCCGGACGACGCTATGCCAATTGTGCGTCGCCCCACGGACCTCCCGGTTGCGGCCGGCTGCGACAGAGCCTGGGCGCGAACCCAGCCCAGCCTGGGCGCGAACCCAGAGACTCTGGTGGCGCAGCTAGCACTGCGATGCAGTGCCCTAGACCACTGCGCCACCCGGGAGGCCACATTATTTCCTTCCTTCCTTCCTTCCTCTCTTCCTTCCTTCCTTCCTTCCTTCCTCCCTCCCCCCCCCCTCTCTGTCCCTCTGTGCAGGGAGGCTTTGATGAACATGCTCAACATTAAAGCTGGCAAGCTCAGTGCTTTTTAAAGCAAAGCACGTATTCGTGTCTCTTTAATCTTAGCCTGCCCAGCATTAGCTACTGTTGCCCCTGTTGCACTCTAGATAGACAGGCAAAACATATTTATTTACCAGGCATTGCCAGGACAGGCAGGGATAAATGATTACAGGCATTATATCTGTATCAATATAAGGCTTTTAAAGTGTTTCGATTACCTAGACTTTTTCCTGGTACAGTGCGAAGATCTTCCCAAAGAATCTGATGACACATTTTTCGCCACAACTAGAGTTTTGAGTCAAGAACGATTTTACTCTTGAAAGCACAAAACTGTTTGTGTGTACACAATTGTGTGAGCATTGGAGCACACTTTCCAAGTTGGCCATTTTTGCACAGCCACTGTCATTTCAACTCACTCCAAAATGTACCAGAAACAAGTTGATAGGGGTCAACGGGTTCTCAGCATCAGTTCATGTCTTCTTCTCGTCTTCATCTCTTTATGCTTTCTGTTCCATCGCCATTCATGGCATCAAGGGATTTTACTGTAAGGCCATCCATCAGGTAGATGAAGGCCCACCCACCCATAGGCCTATTCACCTTTTAATTTAACCCATCTTTATTGGAACAAATAAACATCTTTCTTTTCATATTCCAGGGAGCCACTGAAAGATAATTGCATCTACAGATGAAAGCAATCAATTATTTGAGTTTACATATGGCAATGAAGGTTATTACTCACCAGCCTTTCATGAATTTGTATCCTTGCATATCCTGGCATGGAATTTGAATTCACTTTTCTTTCGAAGAACCTTGGGTGTTAATACATGTATAGTGGCAGACTTCTGAAGTTCATTTTGATATACTAAATGTTAGATAATATATAGTGAAAACAATAGTGGTGATTATTTTCATCATTGTGTCAAGAGATATAGTACTAAAACACTTGAGTGTCTCCCTTGATCCTAGGTCCTGGCAGAGTTGTGCAGACTCAGGACAACTGAGCTTTGGAGGAATACGCAGATTTAAAGAGGAGTCCATAATTTGCTTTCTAATGATCATGATCTTTTCCTCAAAGAAGTTCATGAATTTATTACTGCTGAAGTGAAAGCCCTCCTCTCTTGGGGAATGCTGCTTTTTAGTTAGCTTTGCGACAGTATCAAAAATCAATTTTGGATTGTTCTTATTTTCCTCAATTAGGTGGAAAAATAGGATGATCGAGCAGCAGTGAGGGCTCTTCAATACTGCACGGTACTGTCTTTCCAAGCTAGTCGGAAGACTTCCAGTTTGGTGTGGCGCCATTTCCGTTCCAATTTTCTGGAAGCTTGCTTCAGAGCTCGGGTATTTTCTGTATACCAGGGAGCTAGTTTCTTATGACAAATGTTTTTAGTTTTTAGGGGTGCAACTGCAGCTAGGGTATTGCGCAAGGTTAAATTGAGTTCCACAGTTAGGTGGTTAACTGATTTTTGTCCTCTGACGTCCTTGGGTAGGCAGAGGGAGTCTGGAAGGGCATCAAGGAATCTTTGGGTTGTCTGAGAATTTATAGCACGACTTTTGATGCTCCTTGGTTGGGGTCTGAGCAGATTATTTGTTGCGATTGCAAACGTAATAAAATGTCTGTGCAGTCGGAGTTATTTGACCACAGGATCCGTCTTCGCTCAAATCAAAGCATGTGTTGATGGATTTGCCCTATAATGAACTCGCAATGTTATGAGATATATTGACATCGTGGAAAGGTCTCTCTTTACGTCGTCCATGTAAAATAACATCACAATATACATACAGTATTGGCAAATTGCAAAGCCATAATAAATCATTGTAAGGGCAACAGGGTCATACATATGTCGTACACCACCGTATACTGCTGACTTTGGTCTACTGTAGGTGCTCCTCCTCTCCAGCTGGTTCTGGTGTCACGCTGAAATACTTCCCCGCTGGCGTTAGCCTGTCAACAGGGCCTAAAGGCGCCCCTAAGTTAGGATCCCACTGGTGTTGAGAGGACGCTTATTGGTGCTGCTCCCAATTTAGGGTTCAACTTCACGCTGAGTTTTGTGATGTCTCCAACAAATGCGACCTCAGTTACCACATTAGAGTATTAATCAGCATGTGATGGCTGTTCACATATAGACCTACTCCTGAAACAAGGAGTCCCAAATGGCACCCTATTCCCAAGTGTGCTACTTTTTTAAGTGGAGGCTGTCTTGTGGTGCACTATATGGGAATGGGGTGCCATTTGGGACACAGCCATGTTGTTACCTCTCCTTGGGGAGATGACAGCACGACAGACTGAGCATTGACAGCTCTATACTTAGTCCATCACCACCCGAAATATGCACTGTTATTTTTGTAAAGCTCCTCTCATGAGGGCTAATTTGAGAAGAATATCAGTTTTGCTTTGGTTGGTAGACGATCAAACATGTTTTGAACATGACAGTACATTCACATAGCTGCCCTGGCCCCGCAGGCTGGCAGGCAGGCAGGCAGGCAGGCAGGCAGGCAGGCAGGCAGGCAGGCAGGCAGGCAGACAGACAGACAGACAGACAGACAGACAGACAGACAGACAGACAGACAGACAGACAGACAGACAGACAGACAGACAGCAGCCAGGCATTGTGCTAGCCTGAGCAGCAGAGAACCCTGCTCGCTCAAACAACGTCCGGGTCCTTTCATCCGCTAGCCAGTCCGCCACATAGGGCTGCTACGTTCTGTACCCATTGAGTTCTGCCAGAATCCTGCCACCATCAGCATTTGCATATTTCCAGACTAAAGGGGATTTACCCCGGTCCTTTCTGTCTTTTTCTGTCTAGTCAGACAGGAGGCATTGAAAGTGTTGTTGTCAAGCTAATCCATAGTGTGGCGGAGGGAGGGTGATGGGTGGGGAGCAGGGAGCTGCCACTGCAGGGCAAACATGAACCATTATACCCTGTTGGAGGGGGTAGACAGACAGACAGACAGACATACAGACAGACAGACAGACAGATAGCAACATGATCCTCAGAGACCCAGAATAACTAGAATATCTGTCAAGAGGCAGGGGGTAGACAGACAGACAGACAGACAGACAGACAGACAGACAGACAGACAGACAGACAGACAGACAGACAGACAGACAGACAGACAGACAGACAGACAGACAGACAGACAGACAGACAGACAGACAGACAGACAGACAGACAGACAGACAGACAGATAGCAACATGATCCTCAGAGACCCAGAATAACTAGAATATCTGTCAAGAGGCAGGGGGAAACAGACAAAACGGGTAAACAGGAAGGGTTTATTCAAGTGCCCTCTGTTCTGCTGTTGTTCAACCATGCGGTGATGGCTAGCTGTACTATATAGAAGCAGTTTACACTTCCAGGATGAGTTAATGGGATTTAGTTCAGGACAGCCCTGGAGATTTACTCCAGGTAGCCCTGGAGTCTGATAAGAGGAAGAAAAAGATAACTATTGTCCATTCTCACAGGGGAATGGAAATTAGTCCAAGACATACATACGAACACACATAGGTTGTCAGATTATTGTGGAGAGGATCACTGGAATGTTGCTGTCTTTCAGAGCACTTGCTCTGTCTCGCTCCAGCTCTGTGGTGTGGCCCAGCTCAGAGATAGTTTTTTAACACAGCCACCTAAACCTCAGTTGGGAAGCAGTGGCGACTCATTCAGGAAACTCCTGGGCAGTCTGAGATCCTGCTGTAGATAAAGTGGCGCCAGCCCGACAGCGATCTCTCTCTTAGTTTCTCTCTCTCTCTACACAATCTCTGGACATGGCCCATTTCACTTCGACCCTCCCCTTAGTCTCGCAGGCCGCACCCCAAAAATGCCAAGTATTCCCACAAAACAGGACAAACTGGTAAACGATGGGGTTTGAGTGGAGTGGGTAATGTTGCTGTCTGAGGTTTACCCAGTGGCTGGGTCTCTTGAGAGGAGGGGGTGGTGGTGTGTGTGTGTGGGCCATCTGTTGCGGCTGACAGAGTTGTTGTGGCTGAGGAGGAGGATGTGTTCTCCAACTCCGTAGCATTTAGTGGCAACTAGGCCCCTTCACAGCTAGAGCTGAATCCTTTCCAGGGTGGCCACACTCAACATATATCCTGGCAGGGTGTCTTTTTAGGCCGTACACAGGGCAATTATCTTCAGCCAAGTCAAGTAGTAGCCAATCGGCTGTCACCCATACCAGTGAAAGGCAGAATTCTGCCCCACTGGATCGACTTCGAAAGAAGTTAATACCACTGACTTCCCTTTATATGTTGGCAGAACAGCTTGGCATTTTTCTTTGGGTCGACTGGTTTCCAGAGGAGGCGCAGTCAACGCTCTACAGACGTTATTCACGTGGTTGGCTCATTGACTAATGTTCATTTTCTAACCTTGAGCGTTCAGCTGTAAATAAGGTCTAGTGGAGGCTCAGAAGGGGGACGGCCGAGTCTTGCCATCTGTTCATCTGTTCACAGTGATTTTAAATGAAGAGAAGATCAGATAAGCAGTTTCCTATCCTCCTTAGACACCTATCTGGTGTGGAGGCGGAGGTGCGACCGAGCTCTGGGGTGTGAGACTAGCTAAACATTGTGGTGCGCTTTATTTGAAGAGTATGTTTCTATTAGGGCCGTTTGTTATCTTGTTGTTATCCATATGTTCTCTTTCAGTTTCTCTGGGAACTTTTAATAAAATGGTTCGACAGAGAACCAGTTTACTTCATCCTTGATGACTCGTTGGTTTGTGGACTGTATATTTCTGTGGTCAACAAATGGATTTTCAAACAGCACTTTGCATACTGCTATCTGTATCTACTATGCATTAGCTTATCCTAGTGGACTCATTTTACTGTAATTCAAAGCCATGCATTAAAATTATATCCATACAGCAGTCTCTGGGTATAAATTGATTGGTGTGTTTTTGTGTATACTAATAATACCACTATGGCAACCTGGGGAAAACCAATGACTGACACCAACGACTGAAACCAAAGAAACTCAATGTTCTTCAGTGGATCATTTTCTCCTCATGGGCTTTCTAATAATGTGGGAAAGAAAGACAGAGAGTTGCTCAGAGAAGAAGACAGGGTCAAACCATTGGCACGATAGTGTTCTGAACTGGTTCATCTCACGTCTCCAGTGATCAAATGAAAGGATCGGGCAGATGTCTCAACACAGCTGTGAGTTTGGCATGAACAGTACTGAAAGAACCACCTTCCCCTTCACCATGTAATATGAAACATATATGGTGACATAATGTAGTTCTCTCTCTCTATCACACGCCTCTGCCTCTCTCTCTCTCTCCCTCTTTCTCTCGCTGTCTCTCTCTCTCTCACTCTCTCTCGCTCTTTCTCCCACACACCTCTGCCTCCCTCTCTCTCTCTCCCTTAATCTCTCTCTCTCTCTTTCTCTCTCTCTCTCTCTTTTCTCTCTCTCTCTCTCTTCTTTCTCCCTCCATACATCACTGGTTCCCAACAGGAGATGTAATTAAATCCGTTGTATAATGCAACAGTGTTATGGTGAGGGAAGTCAATGGCTGTCTGCTGCATTCAAGAACACGGTGTCCTCCATAAGAGGGATATGACCCACTTTTCACGTCAGGTGAATTGATGCTTATGTTTTTGCTCTGGCCCCCTGCACACTATGCACCCTGATGTATGCCAGCAGCAGGAAAGGCATTTATCCAAAGCGACTTACAGTACAGTGTGTACATACATTTTTAGCATGTGATCAGTGTGGGAATTGAATCCACAGCCCTGGTGTTGCTAGGGCCACACTGTATTCAGAGATTGCCTCTTAAAATATTTATTCACTGGGGGATTCTGTTCCGATGCATTGTTGCTATACTTTTCAGTGAAGATGTTATGTGTGTCAGGCAGATATTTTCGTTCTAATTATATCAGGGAGCATTTTAATTAATCTATCCTAGCTTTCTCTTAATGACCCTGCACCTCTGCTGTACAGTAATTGTCGATGGAGGTTTGGAGCTGGGCTGCTCTCCTTCAATGCGCTGGAATGAGAGGCGCCAGCCAGCCCAGGGGTTTTAAAGAGACCACAAATCTTCCACTGCCTTTGAAATCAGACACCCCGACTGCTATGGAGTGCGGACCACAAAGAATCACTATGTGTGGGTGTCTAAAGGTCCGAGAGAGAGAGAGAGAGAGAGAGAGAGAGAGAGAGAGAGAGAGAGAGAGAGAGAGAGAGAGATATTATCCTGTGTGATCAGATTGATATACAGTACTGGGAACAAAAAAGAGAGAAAGTTGAGCATTTTCTTTATATCTATCTATATCTAAAATGATGATCTGTCCATGTAAAGTGATAAGTGGCAGGTGGTGAATGATTTTGGAATCTGAAACCTACGTAGGTTGGGGTCTATTCCATTTAAATTCCTGTCAATTCAGAAAGTAAACTAGAGTCCAATTCCAATTCAAAAATGTTCTCATTGAGAAGCAGTGAAGAACCACAGTACATTTCCTGAATTGGCTGGAAAATAAATGGAATTGACCCTAACGCTGAAACCTACACACTCTTTAACACAGGAGATTGATACTCTTTAAGCTCAGCTCAGTAAGACTCCTCAATGTTAGAAAAAAGCAGTCTTGCTTTTAATAAGTGTGAAGTGATCGGTGGTGGGACTCTGTTAAATGTTAGTCTCATAAATCCCACCCTGGGCAACTAGTCTGCCTAGGGAGACTAGTTAAATGTAGAGATTTTCCCAAAAGTAGATGCTGTGGAAGTAGAGTGTGGTCAGGCATTGTCACGGCCGTCGAATGAAGAGGACCAAGGTGCAGCGTGGTCAGCGTACATATTCCTTTTATTTAGGATGACGCAGACAAAAACAATAAATACAAAAACAACCGTGAAGCTTACAGGGCTATAGTGCCAACAAACAAAGACAACTTCCCACACTGAAAGGAGGGAAAAGGGCTACCTAAGTATGGTTCCCAATCAGAGACAACGATAGACAGCTGTCCCTGATTGAGAACCATACCCAGCCAAAACATAGAAATACAAAATCATAGAAAACAAAAACATAGAATGCCCACCCCAACTCACACCCTGACCAAACCAAATAGAGACATAAAAAGGCTCTCTAAGGTCAGGGCGTGACAGGCATGGACATGCCAGATATTTCTTTACAGGCCCAGTGCAGTCAAAAACGTGATTTTCCTCTGTTTAAAATACACTGAGTATATCAAACATTAGGAACACCTTTTGCCCTCCAAACAGGGTCAATTCTTCAGGGCATGGACTCTACAAGGTGCGAAAGCGTTGCACAGGGATGCTGACCCATGTTGACTCCAATGCTTTCCATAGTTGTGTCAAGATGGCTGGATGTCCTTTGGGTGGTGGACTATTCTTGATACGCGCAGAAAACTGTTGAGCGTGAAAATCCCAGCAACGTTGCAGTTCTTGACACAAACCGGTGTGCCTGGCATCTACTACCACACCCCGTTCAAAGGCACTCAGATTTTTTTGTCTTGCCCATTCCCCCTCTAAATGGCACACATACACAATCCACGTCTTGATTGTCTCAAGGCTTAAAACTCCTTCTTTAACCTGTCTCCTCCTCTTCATCTACACTGACTGAAGTGGTGAAGTGATATCAATAAGGGATCATAGCTTTCACCTTCATTCACCTGGTCAGTCTATGTCATGCTCTTAATGTTTTGTATCCTCAGTGTATATTTTCACACTATGAGGTTTGAATAATACTGTGAAATTGTCAAAATGATGATAATGCCCTTTTAGTGTACGAGTTGTTTGAAAAGACCGCCTGAAATTTCAGCCTGTTTTGGTGGGATGGAGTTTTGTTCTGCCTCGTGATGAATTGGTTAATAGACCAATAAGAAAGAGAGTTCCTAATCTCTCTGCCAATAACAGATCGTTTTTAGACCACTCTCAGAAAGTCCTAGCAACATTTTTGCTCGAGAAATGGCTCTTTGCTAAGAAGCTATTTTTGCTTCTTTTTGACCATTTTATATGCCATGAAAAAATAAACGCAAAATGTGAAGTGTTTGTCCCATTTATCATGAGCTGAAATAAAAGATCTCAGAAATGTTCCATATGCACAAAAAGCTTATTTCTCTCAAATGTTGGGCACAAATTTGTTTACATCTTTGTTGCACATATCAAAGCTGCAGGCTAAAGTTAAATCTAGACTTGGTTTCCTCTATCGTAATCGCTCCTCTTTCAACCCAGCTGCCAAACTAACCCTGATTCAGATGACCATCCTACCCATGCTAGATTACGGAGACATAATTTATAGATCAGCAGGTAAGGGTGCTCTCGAGCGGTTAGATGTTCTTTACCATTCGGCCATCAGATTTGCCACCAATGCTCCTTATAGGACACATCACTGCACTCTATACTCTTCTGTAAACTGGTCATCTCTGTATACCCGTCGCAAGACCCACTGGTTGATGCTTATATATAAAACCCTCTTAGGCCTCACTCCCCCCTATCTGAGGTATCTACTGCAGCCCTCATCCTCCACATAAAACACCCGTTCTGCCATTCATATTTTGTTAAAGGTCCCCGAAGCACACACATCCCTGGGTCGCTCGTCTTTTCAGTTCGCTGCAGCTAGCGACTGGAACGAGCTGCAACAAACACTCAAACTGGACAGTTTTATCTCAATCTCTTCATTCAAAGACTTAATCATGGACACTTACTGACAGTTGTGGCTGCTTTGCGTGATGTATTGTTGTCTCTACCTTCTTGCCCTTTGTGCCGTTGTCTGTGCCCAATAATGTTTGTACCATGTTTTGTGCTGCTACCATGTTGTGTTGCTTCCATGTTGTTGTCATGTTGTGTTGCTACCATGCTGTGTTGTCATGTGTTGCTGCCTTGCTATGTTGTTGTCTTAGATCTCTCTTTTCGTAGTGTTTTGTTGTCTCTCCTGTCCTAATGTGTGTTTTGTCCTATATTTATGTTATTTTTTTAAAATTATATATATTTTTTAAATCCCAGCCCCTGTCCCCACAGGAGGTCTTTTGCCTTTTGGTAGGCTGTCATTGTAAATAAAACAATGTTATTAACTGACTTGCCTAGTTAAATAAAGGTTAAATAATAAAAAATAAATAAAATTGTGAGCATTTTTCCTTTGCCAAGATAATCCATCCACCTGACAGGTGTGGCATATCAAGAAGCTGATTAAACAGCATGGTCATTACACAGGTGCACCTTGTACTGGGGACAATAAAAGGCCACTCTAAATGTGCAGTTTTGTCACACAACACAATGCCACAGATGTCTCAAGTTTTGAGGGAGTGTGCAATTGGAATGCTGACTGCAGGAATGGCCAACATAGCTGTTGCCAGAGAATTTATTGTACATTTCTCTACCATAAGCCGGCCTCCAACGTTATTTTAGAGAATTTGGCAGTACGTCCAACTGGCCTCACAACCGCAGACCCCGTGTTACCACGCCAGCCCAGGACTTCCACATCTGTCTTCTTCACCTGCTGTATCGTCTGGGGACGGGGGGGGGGGGACGGGACTAATTCTGATTGGCTGGGCCTGGCTCCCCAGTGGGTGGACCTGACTCCCAAGTGGGTGGGCTTATGCCCTCCCTGGCCCACCCATGGCTGCACCCCTGCCCAGTCATGTGAAAAACATAGATTAGGGCCTAATGAATTTATTTCAACTGACTGATTTCCTTCTATGAAGTGTAACTCAGTAAAATCTTTTGTTGCATGCTTCATTTGCATTTTTGTTCACTACAATTGAAAACAATCCCATTAAGATACTTCATTGTTACCCAGAAATGATTTGATATTGAGATAAAAATGGTTGTATTGGACCTTTAGGATTGTGTGTTGCTGGATCAATCAACAGTCAGACGTGGAGTCTTACCTTGTACATGTGCAGTATGAGTGTGTTTCTGCATTTGTTTGCATGCTTGTGTGTTTGGATGTACTGGATATGAATTACCAGAGTGAAATTATCCTGGAAGGCAAGCCGGTTTCCTAAAAAGAGTTCCCAAAGTGTTCCCTCTCTCCTCCTCCATGTCCTTTGGCAGGACCTGGTCATAAACAACCTCTTCATGTTTATCCAGAGAGAAACAACAATTGTCTGGGACTGATGGAGATCTGCTGAGGTTGCAGGGGGAAAAAGAGGGGGATCCCCAACACTGGGCCTCAGTAACATATGCCTGCTGCTACCAATGGTCTGTCACTGTAAATATGGGTTAACACAGTATGTCCCTTCTTTTGGAAGTTTCTGGGATTCTGTGTTCCGTGTGTGTTTGTGTGTGCGTGCACATGTGTGTGTGTCATCTGCAGACGACCCACCGGGCACAACCTGGTTGAATCAACGTTGTTTCCACGTCATTTCACTTAAATGATGTCGAACCAACGTGGAATCGATTGACGTATTGACGTCTATGCCCAGTGGAAAAGATTGGCTTACATTGCACACTTGGTGCAGAACCAATAGAATACGAGCACTTCTGAGGACAGAACCCTGCAGAGATGCTTGGCTTTCCGAGGTGTTGTCACAGTAATCAATTACAGTCATCTCAGGAGAGCACAAAGACGGATGAGAAGCTAGCCTTCCAGCCTGGGAAATATTTCATGACTAAATATCTGTAATTCACAGCCTTTCAGTAGGCCTACAATATAATTTTATGCAGTGCAATTTGGACAGGTATTGTAGACTAGTGATATGCTGCTTTTTCCTTTTTTCCGTGCCCACCTGAAACTAAATGTTTTTCCTTATTTTCCCTTTTCCTTAATATTTCTCTCCCAGAGCCCATTGGATGTTCATTAGTGTGATATCTGCAAACACCAGCCCTACTGTAATCAATCCCTCCAAAAAATGAAAAGTTAACAAAGAAACCAGTCAACAACAAGACTAGTGCTTACTTCTCTCTGGTGATATTTTAAGGATAATATTGGAGTGGTTTTCTTTGGGAATTGCCTCTAATGGTTCTAGTTACCTGCTTACTGTACAGTACCATTACCCACAGCCTATAGTAATGAATGAAATGAAGGCCCGTTGTTGAACCTACGCGTCTTTACCTCATAGCAGATTACTTTCCAAGCTGTTTCTGTTTCTGACAGTGTCACAGTGATGTACAGGTCTTGTGTGTGTGTGTGTGTGCATCTGCATGTGTCCTTTTGTTTTTCCGTTCATGCATGTGTGTGTTTCTCAATGTGTGCACGCACACGCGTGTGTGTGTGTATGTGCGTGTGTGGCGATCCAGCCAGGCATGGCAGTAATGTATTGTACGCTGCTGCTAAGTCAATGAGGAAAACCTCCTGGGGTGAAGCGGAGAGGGGATCCGTCCTTCAGACAGCTAATGTGTTCAGGAAATGGCTACCCCAGACATCCTGAAGATTGGCTACATTGTCTGAGCACTGAACAGTAGATAGCCTATTTTCCAGTGGTGAGCATTGCCCTTTCACTCTGAGAATGGTTTTTCCTTTGTCAGGTCAATCACAGCAGTACTTACTTACAGACAGGATACAGACGTTTGTTACAGCTGTTAGTAATGTTCAAGAGGAGAGCTGATGCTTAGAAATAGTATGCAAAAAAGTCAATAATATGAGAAATGATCCAATGAATAGAGCATGCCTGTGTAACAGTATAGCTTCCATCCTTCTCCTCGCCCCTACCTGGGCTCAAACCAGGGACCCTCTGCACACATCAACAACAACCACCCTTAAAGCATCATTACCCATCGCGCCACAAAACCCACAGCTCTTGCAGAGCAAGGGGAACAACTACTTCACGGTCTCAGAGCAAGTGACATCACCAATTGAAACGTTATTAGTGCGCACCACCGCTAACTAGCTAGCCATTTCACATCGTTACACTCACCCCCCCATTTTGACCTCCTCCATTTCCGCAGCAACCAGTGATCCGGGTCAACAGCCTCAATGTAACAATATAGCTTCCGTCCCTCTCCTCGCCTTGAACCAGGGACCCTCTGCACACATCAACAACTGACACCCACGAAGCATCGTTACCCGTCGCTCCACAAAAGCCGCGGCCCTTGCAGAGCAAGGGGAACAACTACTTCAAGGTCTCAGAGCGAGTGACGTCACCGATTGAAATGCTATTAGCGCGCACCACCGCTAACTAGCTAGCCATTTCACATCGGTTACACCTGCAGAGCATGAAGGTTTCCTGAAGTCCTCGTTTCTCCAACAACACCATTTGCTCTGAAGAGGTCGGAGCACAGCAGAGTCCCTCACCTCCCCCCTCTACCCATCTTCCCAGGTCCCAGACCGTACTCTCTAGTCTCGGCTCTACTGTAATTAAGCAAATACAGTTGCCAAGAAGCCTTCCCCAAGCTCCCGAAATAGGACCAAGGTGTTAAATATGGAAGATTAAACGCACACTGCAGTAAAACACTTCTATTGTGTGATACATATTATAGGGATCTTACAGTATATACACAACTCTGTGTGTCTCTATGTGCGTGCGCGTGCGTGTGTGTGTGTGCGTGTGTGTGTGTGTTTTTGTGTGTGTGAGAGAGAGATTTAGACAGGATCAGATGATCACGCTAGTCCTCCATGGCTGTCTGGACACTTTTTAGGCTAGCCCCACACCTCTCGTCTCCAGTTTCATAAGCAGTCCATCTAAACATCAATAGTCCTGGAGTAGTTTTACAGGCAAAATTTGGCGTGATGAAAAGTAATTTAGTGCCTGATAACATTATTACCCTTGAACATTGGGCCTGAGGGAGGCATTATGTAATGTGAAAAACAGAAAAGAAGCAGGAGGAATCTACTGACTACTCTCTCTCCATCTCTGCAGGCAAGGACAGACTGTCACTGGTGAATATGCAATACAGAGAGAAGTGAGAACTGCCTTGCGGAGTCCACAAATACAGTGCCTTCAGAAAGTATCCACACCCCTTGACTTTTTCCACATTTTCTTGTGTTACAGCCTGAATTTAACATGGATTACATTTAGATTTTTTTTGTCACTGGCCTACACACAATACCCTATAATATCAAAGTGGAATTATGTTTTTCGAAATGTTTGCAAATTAATAAAACAATTAAAAGCTGAAATATCTTGAGTCAATGTTATGGGAAGCCTAAATAAGTTCAGGAATAGAATTGTGCTTAACAAATCACATAATAAGGTGCATAATAAGGACTCACTCTGGGAGATGAATTCACCTCTCAGCAGGACAATAACCTAAAACACAAGGCTAAATCTACAGTACACTGGAGTTGCTAATGTAACAGTTTAACTTCAGACCGTCCTCTCGCCCCGAGAAGGGCGCGAACCAGGGACCCTCTGCACACATCAACAACAGGCACCCACGAAGTGTCGTTACCCTTCGCTCCACAAAGGCCGCGGCCCTTGCAGAGCAAGGGGAACCACTACTTCAAGGTCTCAAAGCGAGTGACGTAACCGTCAATACAAAGTATTGACTCCTATATGTCTGTATTTCATTTTCAAAACATTTTCTAAAATGTCTAAAAACCTGTTTTCACTTTGTCATTATGGGGTATTGTGTCATTTTGTATTTATTTAATCCGGTTTGAATTCAGAACAAAATGTGGAATAAATCAAGGGGTATGAATACTTTCTGAAGGCACTGTATGTAGATATACAGTTGCAGTTGGAAGTTTACATACACTTAGATTGGTGTCATTAACCTGTTTTGGCTGCAGGGGCAGTATTGGGTAGCCAGATAAAAGGTGCCCATTTCAAACGGCCTCGTACTCAATTCTTGCTCGTACAATATGCATATTATTATTACTATTGGATAGAAAACACTCTCTATTTTCTAAAACCGTTTGAATTATATCTGTGAGTAAAACAGAACTCATTCTGCAGCAAACTTCCTGACAGGAAGTGGAAAGTCTGAAATTGAGGCTCTGTTCTAGGGGCTGCCTATTAAAGTCCTTGTTATTTATTAGTTTAGATGCACTTCATACGTCTTCCACTAGATGTCGACAAGGAGTGAGAGAAGAAATGGAGTGTGTAACTTGATCTGGACTCGAATTACAGCTCATGGAATGACGTGTCCCCCATTTCCTGTTTTCAGGAAGGCGCGAAGAGAGACCTGGATTTGCCTTTTGAAAAGCTGTCGTTATAGGCGACTACTATCTCCGGCTTTGATTTTATTTGATACATGTGACCATATCATCGTAAAGTATGTTTTTTCAATATAGTTTAATCAGATTATTTACATTTTTTCGGGAGTTTTGCCGTGTTCCGTTCTCTTCCGTTTGTTGACATGGAGAGATTCGTGCCACTTGGCTAGTGTGCTTGCTAAATCGAGAGGGAAAGAGGCCGTTCTAAATCCAAACAACGATTGTTCTTGACAAAGGACACCTTGTACAACATTCTGATGGAAGATCAGCAAAAGTAGGAAACATTTTATGATGCTATTTCATATATCTGTCGTACATGTGAACTAGTCGTCGGCGCCCAGCTTTTGGGTACTCTCTAGCTATACCGAAGCTGTATGTCGAAATGAAGTTATTTTAGAATTCTAACACGCCGATTGCATTAAGAACTAGTGGATCTATCATTTCCTATACAACATGTATTTTTTAGTTATGTTTATGAATAGCTATTTTGTCAGAATATGTGTGTCAGAAAAAGTGTCAGAAAAAAATCCGGGCGTTGTGGGAAAAAGTAGCTAAGTTAGCACAATGTATAACCATTGATTTCAGCTCTAAATATGCACATTTTCGAACAAAACATAAGTGTATGTATAACCTGATGTTATAGGACTGTCATCTGATGAAGAATATCAAGGTTAGTCAAAAATTATATATCTTTTACTGGTTTGTTACGATCGCTAACTTTTACTGCTGGGAAATGGCTTGTGTTTTTGGCTATTGTGGTAAGCTAATATAACGCTATATTGTGTTTTCGCTGTAAAACACTTAATAAATCGGAAATATTGTCTGGAATCACAAGATGCCTGTCTTTCATTTGCTGTACACTATGTATTTTTCAGAAATGTTTTATGATGAGTATTTAGGTATTTGACGTTGGTGTCTGTAATTATTATGGCTGCTTTCGGTGCAATTTCTGATTGTAGCTGCAATGTAAACTATGATTTATACCTGAAATATGCACATTTTTCGAACAAAACATAGATTTATTGAATAACATGTTATAAGACTGTCATCTGATGAAGTTGTTTCTTGGTTAGTTTGGTTGGTTCTTGGTTAGTTAGGTTGGCTTTGTGCATGCTACCTGTGCTGTGAAAAATGTCTGTCCTTTTTTGTATTTGGTGGTGAGCTAACATAAATATACGTGCTGTTTTAGCTGTAAAACATTTTAAAAATCGGACATGTTGGCTGGATTCACAAGATGTGTACCTTTCATTTGCTGTATTGGACTTGTTAATGTGTGAAAGTTAAATATTTCTAAAAGATATATTTTGAATTTCGCGCCCTGCACTTGAAGTGGCTGTTGTCATATTGTGGGCGGCCTCGGGCTTGCAGCCATAAGAAGTTTTAAAACACATTTTTAACCACTCCACAAACTTCTTGTTAACAAACTAAAGTTTTGCAAGTTGGTTAGGACATCCACTTTGCGCATGACACAAGTAATTTAAAAAAAAATAGTTTACAGACAGATTATTTCACTGTATCACAATTCCAGTGGGTCAGAAGTTAACATATACTAAGTTGACTGTGCCTTTAAACAGCTTGGGAAATTCTAGAAAAGGATGTCATGGCTTTAGAAGCTTCTGATAGGCTAATTGACATCATTTGAGTCAATTGGAGGTGTACCTGTGGATGTATTTCAGGGTCTACCTTCAAACACAGTGACACTTTGCTTGACAACATGGGAGAATCTAAATAAATCAGCCAAGACCACAGGAGGTTTACAAAAATTGTAGACCTCCACAAGTCTGGTTCATCCTTGGGAGCAATTTCCAAACGCCTGAAGGTACCACGTTCATCTGTACAAACAATAGTACGCAAGTATAAACACCATTGGACCACGCAGCTGTCATACCGCTCAGGAAGGAGACGCATTCTGTCTCCTAGAGATGAACGTACCTTGGTGCGAAAAGTGCAAATCAATCCCAGAACAACAACATAGGACCTTGTGAAGATGCTGGAGGAAACAGGTACAAAAGTATCTATATCCACAGAAAAATGAGTCCTATATCGACATAACCTGAAAGGTCGCTCAGCAAGGAAGAAGCCACTGCTCCAAAACCGCCATACAAAAGCCAGACTATGGTTTGCAACTGCACATGGGGACAAAGATCGTACTTTTTGTAGAAATGTCCTCTGGTCTGATGAAACAAAAATAGAACTGTTTGGCATAATGACGTCGTAATGTTTGGAGGAAACGGGGAGGCTTGCAAGTCGAAGAACACCATCCCAACCATGAAGCATGGGGGTGGCAGCATCATGTTGTGGGGGTGCTTTGCTGCAGGAGGGACTGGTGCCCTTCACAAAATAGATGGCATCATGAGGGAAGAAAATTATGTGGATATATTGAAGCAACATCTCAAGACATCAGTCAGGAAGTTAAAGCTTGGTCGCAAATGGGTCTTCCAAATGGACAATGACCCCAAGCATACTTCCAAAGTTGTGGCAAAATGGCTTAATGACAACAAAGTCAAGGTATTGGAGTGGCCATCACAAAGCCCTGACCTCAATCCCATAGAAAATGTGTGGTCAGAACTGAAAAAGCGTGTGCGAGCAAGGAGGCCTACAAACCTGACTCAGTTGCACCAGCTCTGTCAGGAGGAATAGGCCAAAATTCACCCAACTTATTGTGGGAAGCTTGTGGAAGGCTACCCAAAACGTTTGACACAAGTTAAACAATTTAAAGGCAATGCTACCAAAGACTAATTGAGTGTATGTAAACTTCTGACCTACTGGGAATGTGATGAAAGAAATAAAAGCTGAAATAAATCATTCTCTCTACTATTATTCTGACATTTCACATTCTTAAAATAAAGTGGTGATCCTAACTGACCTAAGACAGGGAATTTTTACTAGGATTGAATGTCAGGAATTGTGAAAAACGGAGTTTAAATGGATTTGGCTAAGGTGTATGTAAACATCCGACTTCAACTGTATACAGTAGATATGGATATATAGATATGGATATAGACAAATATAAGATATTGTACAGTATCTACAGACATATATAATATCACATATGATAACGTTTTAACTCCCTGGTCGCCTGGTACGGCAACTGCTCCGCCCACAACCGTAAGGCTCTCCAGAGGGTAGTGAGGTCTGCACAACGCATCACCGGGCACAAACTACCTGCCCTCCAGGACACCTACACCACCCGATGTCACAGGAAGGCCAAAAAGATCATCAAGGACAACAACCACCCGAGCCACTGCCTGTTCACCCTGCTATCATCCAGAAGGCGAGGTCAGTACAGGTGCATCAAAGCAGGGACCGAGAGACTGAAAAACAGCTTCTATCTCAAGGCCATCAGACTGTTAAACAGCCATCACTAACATTGAGTGGCTGCTGCCAACATACTGACTCAAATCTCAAGCCACTTTAATCATAAAAAATTGGATGTAATAAATGTATCACTAGCCACTGTTAACAATGCCACTTTATTTAGTGTTTACATACCCTACATTACTCATCTCATATGTATATACTGTACTCTATACCATCCACTGCATCCTGCCTATGCCGTTCGACCATCGCTCATCCATATATTTTTATGTACATATTCTTATTCATTCCTTTACACTTGTGTGTATAAGGTAGTTGTTGTGAAATTGTTAGATTACTTGTTAGATATTACTGCATGGTCGGAACTAGAAGCACAAGCATTTCGCTACACTCGCATTAACATCTGCTAACCATGTGTATGTGACAAATACAATTTGATTTGATTGGATGATTTGATTTGATTTCGTTAACGATCCTCATTGTGTACTTGCTTTACTCACTCCTTCCTTTTCTAAAGGTCCTCCAGATGTCATAAAAAGACAGAATCCCATTTTAATCCGTCAGATTAGTGATAACAGCCTCTCCAGTCTTAATCATGATCATTATCCTACCCCAAAGGTGTTGACGAATGTGTTGCAAAACTTTTACATGATCTGTGCTAGACTATCATCTAATTGTTCAATCTCTTGGCATAGACATATTCATTGGAATAAACCCTGGTCAAAAGTAGTGCACTACATAGGGAATAGAGTGCACTGTGAAATGCACCCAGGGCCTGCCATGCTGCCTGCGCTGCCAGGAGAGAGGAGGCCCGGCGGGAGCAATGAGCTCTTGGTAATTTCATTATCTGCATCATGGCTGTATCAATACCCGGTGAGTGACAGCCACACTCTCTCCGCTTCATCCAGGTAGCTGCATGCCAAAGCCCACTGTGTGAGCTTTGTTGTCCGCCGACCTTAAAATGGTTCACTCCTCCTCCTTCCCTTACCCCGTTTTACAGGGCGTGGCTTGTCATACGGTCTACGGGGAACCTTTTCACTGTAGCAGCATCCCACAGCATTATCGATTCCAGGTAGACCTGGATCTGTTCATACTGTACATGCTGTTTCCTACCCTAGTCAGAGTCATCTGTGTGTTCAGCCAAGCCAATGCATGGTTTGTTTGATGTCATACTAATCTTATGCTTCCTGGCATTTCTAGCCCCCTCTGCTGGTATACCAACAATAGCACCACAAAACTGGCTTCACTGCCTACTCACCCAGCCTGTGGTTTCTTTCACCCTTTAGCTCTGAGAGGAGGCCTTATGTTGTTAGAATGCTGTTACGTTAGATAAGATTCCCTCACCTACCGGTGGTGTTCTATGAATATAGTTTCTGATAAACCCACACTCTTAGAAAAAAGAAGAAGCGAGTAACCCTTGTGGAATTCTTTTTCTCTGAGTGTTTTGTTCCTGGTAGAGATGTTATATTGCCCTAAGTGTATTAGTTTGTGTTCCATTCTACAGTTTATATAATGTGGTATGACATGTTCTGAATCTAGCGATTGCATTGAGGAGGGAGAATAGGAGGTGGACAGCTTGCTGGCTGAGCGCACGCACGTGCACACACACTAACAGCATTCTGCTTGATTAATATTCCAAAATTTTAGGCGGCTGTGCAGGGTGGGGGAGGGGGAGCTGGTTTAGCTCTCTGTGTGTGTGTGTGTGTGTGTGTGGTGTAGTGTGGGCTTTACTGTATGTTTTCTGACTGCAATATGTGGGTCACAGTGTTCCTCTGCTGCCCATATCAGAACACTGGACTCTTAGTATGTAGCGCCATACTCTATGGGCGCAATACTTCTAATATGTATTTATTTATTTTTATTTAACCTTTATTTAACTAGGCAAGTCAGTTAAGAACAAATTCTTATTTACAATGACGGCCTACCCCAGGCCAAACACGGACGACGCTGGGCCAATTGCACGCCGCCCTATGGGACTCCCAATCACGGCCGGATGTGATTCAGCCTGGAGTCGAACCAGGGACTGTAGTGACGCACTGAGATGCAGTGCCTTAGACCACTGCGCCATATAAAATAATATAAGCTATGTCCCAAATGGCACCCTATTCCCACAGGGCTCTGTTCAAAAGTAGAGCACTATATAGGGAAGGGGTGCCATTTGGGATGCAGATATAAATCATTCTACATGTTAGTTGCTATACAATGAAACAAAACAAATAACGATAACATTTCCTATGGCATTCGTGTTTGTGAGTGTTTATAGCTACCATCCATAACTGCATGATTCAGTACTGTATGTCTGATTGCTTTTTGAGATGGAAATGTAGCCAGTTGGATAAAATGTATTACATGTCAAAGGTTCTTTTCACCAAAAGCTCTTTTTCATTAATCTGTCATTAAAGACCACTGACATCGCCTCAATAAACTGTAAACAGGACGGATCATCTCGTCTTAGGTATTATATGAGGATTTGGTTGCAATTGTGAATACTCCATGTTTTGAATTCATTTCATATTTGCTTGATTTTCAACTGGGTTGGCATTTGTTACAGGCCATACTGTAGAAGTCATGTTCAACTTATCCAGTGTGTCACAGAACGTAGACTTCACTTCATACTGTATAAAGTACCAGTCAAAAGTTTGGACACACGTACACATTCAAGGGTTTTTCTTAATTTTAGATTCTTCAAAGTAGCCACCCTTTGCCTTGATGACAGAGTTGCATACTCTTGGCATTCTCTCAACCAGCTTCACCTGGAATACTTTTCCAACAGTCTTGAAGGAGTTCCCACATTATGCTTAGCACTTGCTTTTCCCACACTCTGCGGTCCAACTCATCCCAAACCATCTCAATTGGGTTGAGGTCGGTAGATTGTGGAGGCCAGGTCATTTGATGCAGCACTCCATCACTCTCCTTCTTGGTCAAATAGCCCTTCCACAGCCTGGAGGTGTGTTGGGTCATTTTCCTGTTGAAAAACAAATGCAGCGTATTGCTGCAGAATGCTGTGGTAGCCATGCAGGGTATAAATCATAGACAGTATCACCAGCAAAGCACCCCCACACCATCACACCTCCTCCTCCATGCTTCACGGTGGGAACCACAAATGCAGAGATCATCCGTTCACTTACTCTGCGTCTCACAAAGACACTGGGGATGGAACCAATATCTCAAATTTGAACTCATCAGCCCAAAGGACAGATTTCCACCGGTCTAATGTCCATTGCTCGTGTTTCTTGGCCCAAGCAAGTCTCTTCTTGAATATTGGTGTCTTTTAGTAGTGGTTTACTTGCAGCAATTCGACCATGAAGGCCTGATTCACGCAGTCTACTCTGAACAGTTGATTTTGAGATGTGTCTGTTACTTGAACTCTGTGAAGCGTTTATTTGTCTGAGGCTGGTAACTCTAATAAATGTATCCTTTGCAGCAGAGGTAACTCTGGGTCTTCCTTTCCTGTGGCGTTCCTCACGAGAGCCAGTTTCATAATAGTGCTTGATGGTTCTTGCGACTGCACTTGAAGAAAATTCTTGAAATCTTCCGAATTGACTGACCTTCATGTTTTAAAGTAATGATGGACTGTCATTTCTCTTTTCTTATTTGAGTTGTCCTTGCCATAGTATGTACTTGGTCTTTTACCAACAGGGCTATCTTCTGTACAGTGCCTTGCAAAAGTATTCACCCTCCTTGGCATTTTTCCTATTTTGTTGCATTACAACCTGTAATCTAAATAGATTTTTATTTGGATTTCATGTAATGGACATACACAAAATAGTCCAAATTGGTGAAGTGAAATGAAAAAATTACTTGTTTCAAAAAAATTGAAAAAATTCCAAACGGAAAAGTGGTGCGTGCTTATGTATCCACCCCCTTGGCGCGTACTGTGGACACTGTGCGCTCCACCGCATAACACGGTGCCTGACCAGTACGACGCCCTCTCTCTCCACGGTAAGCACGGGGGGTTGGCGCAGGTCTCCTACCTGGACTCGCCACACTCCCCGTGTCCCTCCCTCCAATAAATGTTTGGGGCTGCCTCTCTGGCTTCCTTGCCAGCCTTGTTCCCCCGTATCGCTGGCTCCTCTCTCCGGCTGCCTCTGCTCTCCTAGCTGCCTCCACCTTTTCCCATGGGAGGCGATCCCTTCCAGCCAGGATCTCCTCCCATGTGTAGCAACCCTTGCCGTCCAAAACGTCTTCCCATGTCCAGGAATCCTGACTTCGCTGCTGCTGCTGCTGCCGCTGCTGCCGCTGCTGCCCGTTACCATGCTGCTTGGTCCTTTTATGGTGGGTGGTTCTGTAACGGCTTTCTTCTGTGGACGAAGGAGAGGACCAAAGCGCAGCGTAGTTAGTGTTCATCATGTTTAATAACGACAAAACCGTGAACACTACAAAATACAAAATAACAAATGTGGCAAAACCGAAACAGTCCTATCTGGTGCATAGACACAAAGACAGAAGACAACCACCCACAAAACCCAACACAAAACAGGCTACCTAAATATGGTTCCCAATCAGAGACAATGACTAACACCTGCCTCTGATTGAGAACCATATCAGGCCAAACATAGAAACGGGAAAACTAGACACACAACATAGAATGCCCACTCAGCTCACGTCCTGACCAACACTAAAACAAAGAAAACACAAAAGAACTATGGTCAGAATGTGACAAACTGCCTGTAGCGCAGGCCCTGAAGAAAGGATAGGCATATTCTTGGTACCATTTGAAAGGAAACACTTTGAAGTCTGAGGAAATGTGAAAGGAATGTAGGAGAATATAACACATTAGATCAGGTAAAAGATAATACCAAGAAAATACCAACCGTTTTTTTGTAGTTTTTTGGTACCATCATCTTTGAAATGCAAGAGAAAGGCCATAATGTATTATTATAGATGCCACTAGATGCCACTATTGCCACTAGATGGCAATAGTGTATGTGCAAAGTTTTAGACTGATCCAATGAACCATTGCATTTCTGTACAAATGTTGTATCAAGACTGCCCAAATGTGCCTAATTTGTTTATTATGAACAAATTATTGTTTACAATGACAGCTTACTCTAGCCAAACCCTAACCCAGACAATGCTAGGCCAGTTGTGCGCTGGGACTCCCAATTATGGCCTGGTTGTGATACAGCCTGGAATCGAACCAGGGTCTATAGTGACGACTCTAGCACTGAGAGGCAGTGCCTTAGACCGCCGTGCCACCCGGGAGCCCACCCATTGTTGAGTGCTACAGTATATTTCACAGGACTGAAAACTCTCTCGCTCATCCAACAAATAGCCTAGACAATAGGTCTGGGATGTCAATTGTGTGTTTAATAGCTGTCTGTCTGATAAAAATAAAACAGTACAAGAGCCACAGTCTCCATCCCAAATGGTACCCTATTCCCTACATAGTGTACTAATTTTGATCAGGGGCCATTGGACTCTGGTCAAAAGTAGAGCACTATATAGGGAATAGGGTGTCATTTGGGACACGGCCATGAATCATTCTACATGTTAGTTGCTATACAATGAAACAAAACAAATAACGATAACATTTCCTATGGCATTCGTGCTTGTGAGTGTTTATAGCTACCATTCATAACTGCATGATTCAGCACTGTATGTCTGATTGCTTTTTGAGATGGAAAAAATGTAGCCAGTTGGATAAAATGTATTACATGTCAAAGGTTCTTTTCACCAAAAGCTCTTTTTCATTAATCTGTCATTATGCTAAAGACCACTGACATCGCCTCAATAAACTGTAAACAGGACGGATCATCTCATTTTAGGTATTTTATTGTGAATATTTCATGTTTGATTTAATTTTATATTTGCTTGATTTTCAACTGGGTTGGCATTTGTTGCAGGCCGTACTGTAGGCCTGTACAAGTCAGGTTCAAGTTATCCAAACAGTGTTATAGTGTGACAGGTTAAAGGAAATACTAATAGCCTGTTATACATTAAAAAGTATTAGTAAATTCAAAGTATGTGAGGATCTTAAAACATCTAAGGTTAAGAAGATCATGCATTCAGTATTAGTTGATAGATTGATAACATTTATATAATTGTGTTAAAATCCGTCAAGCATACAAAGGGTACGAATTGTGAGAGGAATGTGTAAACGTTATGTTGATTACTTTATGTTGTCGTGGGTAAAAGTGTTAATCTGTGATCTACTAAATGCTCTTAATCTATGAGCCTGAGATCGATTGCTCTGGTCTCCACTCAAGTTCATGGAGAATTCGCGGTCTTTTTCTCATTGCACTAAAAGTTCTCAATGAGTAAACATTAACCTATCAATCTCGTGATTCTTTCTCCCATTTTCAGGGGTGTAACATTTTTGGAGGCTCAGCTGAGATAGCTGCTCAGATGTCCAGTTTCCACATCCTGGTCGCTGAATTCCGAGCCAGCTAAATCCCCACATAATAACTCAGGCAGGCTGCAGTGAGGAAAGTGTTGCTGTTCGAGGAGAGCTGGAAGTTGGTCGTTAAGTACGTGTCACCTGAGGCCATTGATCGCCCATCAGAGACAGTAAGGACCATCTAATTCAGAGTCAACTCCTGCACAGTAAAAGTTCCTCCTGTTTTGTCAGCATGACAACCGCCTTGGAAGAACTACAGGACGAGGTAGTAGGAGAATTGTACACCCTGACTAAAGACAAGTTACTAGAGATATGTGATTTCCTTGACATATCAGGCGAACAGAGAAGAGATGTTCAAGACAAATCCCGCATATCATTGATGACTCACATTATGAGGTTCCTTGAAAGAGAGGAAGTTGCAGAGTTAGAAGATGGCGGCATGTCGGAATTGTTGCTACTTAAAGAGACAATGACAGAGATGATAAGTGGCATAGATAACAAAACAGGGCAAACTGACCATGATATTGAAACAGCCGGAACACAACAAAGGGTGGGAACTGAGCAGATTACTGCAGCCAAAGCCAGTGATTCTCTGCGTCAGCCCCAACCCCATGCCAATCTTCAGGGGAGCGTGCCGCTCTCACCCAATGCACAGCCCAGCTCATACTGGCGCAAAGAGTTTAAAATTTCTGGTCAGATAGGTGAACCGGGCCAGAAAGATAAACTGATTTTTTCCAGCCTTGCCCATCAGATTGAGAGTGGACTTAACAGAGGCTATCCTGAGGTAGAAATAGTAGATGCAGTAGTCAGGGCTATTTCTCCAGGCTCACAGCTACACAGTTACTTGGAAGGTAAACCCCAGCTAACTCTTCCCACACTTAGATGTATCCTGCGTTCCCACTTCCAAGAGAAGAGTGCAACAGAGCTTTACAAACAGCTAGCTTCAGAAGCACAGCATAGCAAAGAGACCCCTCAAAGCTTCCTGATGCGCGTCTTAGATTTGAGGCAGAAAGTACTGTTTGCATCCCAGGAGTCAGAATCAGGGCTTAAGTATGACCCTGCTCTAGTCCAGCGCATGTGTTTACACACAGTCCTTACAGGTCTCCAGAGTGACAGTATCAGGATAGACATGCAGCCTCTCCTGCTAGATAGCGAAACATCAGATGAGGTTTTGCTAGAGAAGCTTAACATTGCTTGTGCTAATGAGATAGAAAGATGAAACAAAAAGCGGTTTCATGCCCCACAGCCTGCTACAACTGTACGTGTAGTCCAGTTAGAAGATACGCCATCCACAAAGTGTCCTGTGAAGGAAGCCAAAGTTAAGATACCCGCAGAACTGTTAACAGAGTTAGCTGAACTTAAGACAGGTGTAGCTTCTCTAAAAGGTCTCAGTGCAGAGATTGCTCAGATTAAGGAGACATTACAGCAGCCTATGTTTCGGTCACCGCCTTGTGCCTATGCCCCACCTCCAGTTAGGAGGCCAGATAGGGACCCCCAGCCACCTGTGTCCCAGCAGCAGTATTACAGCAACTACAGTCAGTCCCAAGCACCTGACCCTGTGCAGCATCAATATGCACCTAACCGGTATGCCAACCGCTCTGCTCAAGCTCCAAGGAGGTGTTTTGTCTGCCAGCAGGCCAGAACAGATGCACGCTGCACACACTGCTTCCGATGTGGGAGTGGAGAACATTTTCAAGCTGGATGTAAAATCCGGGGAGTCAGACCTTCAAGGGAGGCCCCTTTAAACGGGCAAGGGTTACCGCTGAGGGACGAGTGTTAACCGTAGCTACCAAAAAGTCCCAGAAATGTGCAAATTGTGCCAGAGAAGATTCATTTGAGAACCTGAAACAATGTTCATCATGTAAAGAGACACTGTACTGTTCCAAAGTATGTCAAAACCAACATTGGATTAAACATAAGGAAAAATGCACTCACCTGAAAATTAACTCTACCAGTGAAAGGTTTTCCTGCACAGAGGAAAATGCCCACTCCTTACCATCCCTAGCTCAAGGTCGCCACCCCCGTAAGGTCACCTCGCTAGTAGGCAGACAGTGCCTTATTGAGTGTCACCTGAATCGCCACCACCTCCAAGCTCTATGGGACACAGGCTCTCAGGTATCAGTCATTGATGAACGATGGAAAGAGGAAACTCTCCCAAACACAAGGCTGAGAGATGTTTCAGAAATCCTGGACTCACCTGCTGATCTCAGGTTGACTGCAGCAAATGGGACTGAAATGCCGTACCTGGGATGGATTGAAACAACTTTTCGGCTAGCCTCTGAAACTGACGAAACAAAGGAACTGATCATCCCAGTGCTGGTAATGAAAGGCTGTCACCTATCTCATCCCATCATAGGTTTCAATGTTATCGAGCACATCCTGACAATGACTGAAAAGACTAAACGATACAGTACAATAAAAACAGCTTTCCCAAGCCTCAAAAGAAACAAGGTGAGTGCTTTTATACAGGCTGTTAGCGCAGAACAGACAAATGAATACGCAGTGAAAACCAAGAAAGAGAAGGTTGCTGTACCAAAACACAGTAGCATTCAGATTGAGTGCCGTGTAGCTTCCCAGCCTTTCAAAGAGGACATGACAATGCTTTTCCAGCCAGACCTGAACCCGCAGTGGCCAGACAACCTTGAGTTCTTTGACACACTAGTCAAAGTCAGAAAAGGTGTTTTTCCAGTTATCAGGCTTGATGTCTCTAACCCCACTGACCACGACATTGCCCTGCTAGGACGCACAATAATCGGTACAGTACAAACCATTATGACTGTGTTACCTGCCCAAGTCTTTGAAAAAACTGTCACCCCAGCCACAGTGAATCACACCAGCGTTCGAACCCTATGTACTGCTACGGAACAGTGGGATCCACCAGTAGGTTTAACTCACCTAACCGAAAAGCAGAGAGAGGTTGTTAGGCAAATGCTTAGAGAAGAGTGTCACTCCTTCTCCAGATCAGACAATGACATTGGCTGCATTGAACGATTGAAAATGACTATTTCTCTAAAGGACTCTGAACCAGTCAAGCGCACATACATGTCAGTGCCCAGGCCACTGTATCAGGAGATGAAGGGTTACCTTTATGACCTCATAGCCCAGGGCTGGGTTAGGAAGTCAAACTCTTCATATTCTTCACCTGTCGTGTGCGTTCGTAAGAAGGATGGGACCCTCCGGTTGTGTATAGATTACAGAGACCTGAACAGAAAGACACATCCCGACCGCCAGCCCATCCCTCGGGTCCAAGACATCATGGACAGTTTAGGTGGTAATTCCTGGTTCTCCCTCTTAGATCAGGGAAAAGCGTATCACCAGGGGTTCATCTCTGAAGAAAGCAGACCACTGACAGCATTTGTGACTCCGTGGGGACTCTATGAGTGGATACGGATGCCATTCGGCCTCATGAACGCTCCTGCAGCTTTTCAGCGGTGTATGGAGGAGTGTTTGGAAGGGCTCCGGGATGACATCTGCATTCCTTATCTGGACGACACGCTTGTTTTCAGTAAAACTTTCGACAGCCATGTGAATGATGTGCGAAAAGTTTTGCAGCGTCTCAGAGAGTATGGCATTAAACTCAAACCAAGTAAGTGTGATCTCTTTAAACCCCAGGTCCGTTATTTGGGCAGAGTAGTGTCTGCAGAGGGCAGCCGAGTTGACCCAGCCGATTTTGAAGCAGTAAGAGCATTGAAAGAAATCAGACCAGAGACTGTGGGCCAGCTCAGACAAATGCTTGGTTTACTCACTTACTACAGACAGTACATCAAAGACTTTTCTAGGAGGGCCAGCTGCCTGTATGACCTCCTGAAAGCAGATTCAGAGAAATTACCTGACCACCCACGGAAAACAAAAACAAAGAAACTAAGTCATGTGGTGCCCTCAAACAAGCCAATCCTGTGGACTGACCAGCATCAACAGGCACTTGAACAGCTGATTGAGTGTTTGCTTCACCCACCAGTCTTAGGTTTCCCTGATTTCACTCAGCCATTTGTTGTACACACTGATGCATCACACCAAGGCTTGGGAGCAGTTCTCTATCAAAAGCAAGATGGGAAGCTTAGGGTCATTGCTTATGGCTCTTGAACCTTAACAGCAGCTGAGAAGAACTATCACTACCACTCGGGCAAGCTAGAATTTCTAGCTCTAAAATGGGCAATCACTGATAAGTTCCATGATTATTTGTACTATGCTCCGTCCTTCACTGTATACAGCGATAACAACCCGCTCAGCTACATTCTGTCTACTGCGAAACTGAACGCAACCACTTCCAGGTGGGTTTCAGAATTGAATTGATTTGATTTCCACTTTACAATAAAGTACAGGCCAGGCAGAGAGAACGGTGATGCAGATGCGTTGTCAAGGATGCCACTGGATGTAGAGTCACTGATGAGAGAATGTTCTGAGGAGCTTCCACCAGACACCATTGCCGCCACGATACAAGCAGTTGAGGTACAGAAAGAGGCTGTTGTACCTTGGTCACTTTCAGCTGCAGCTATGTCAGTGTCAGCTGAAGGTGAGACAACCACTGCAACAACCAGCTCGATCCCAAAAGATGGGATAAGAGAAGCACAAGAATCTGATCCGGTCATCCGTCCTGTGCTCAATTTCAAACTGTCGGGTTCCAAACCACCAGTTAAAGAGCAAAAGGAATTCAGTCCAAAGACAAAATGCCTATTCAGAGAATGGGACAAATTGACAATAGACAGTGATGGCATTCTGTACAGAATCACTACAGCCCGCAAGCAGTTAGTTCTACCAGAGCAGTACAAAGGTAAAGTGATGGAAGAGTTGCACAATAACATGGGACACCAAGGTACTGACCGTACTGTATCACTAGTACGTGACCGCTTCTTCTGGCCATATATGCAATCTGACATCGAGCACTATGTGACTAAAACTTGTAGCTGTGTCAAGCAGAAAAGGCCAGCCCATGAAACAAGAGCTCCTCTGACAAACATTGTGACAACACAGCCATTTGAACTGGTATGTATAGACTTCCTTCATCTCGACAGATGCAAAGGGGGATATGAGTACATCCTCGTGATTGTTGATCATTTTACACGTTTCACTCAAGCCTACGCCACCACATCAAAGTCAGGTAAAACTGCTGCAAATCTCATCTTCAATGACTTTGCCCTGAAGTTTGGGTTCCCGTCCCGCATCCACCATGACCAAGGGGGAGAATTTGAAAATCAGTTGTTCCATCAGTTAAAGAAACTCAGTGGCATGGCGGGGTCCAGAACAACACCCTACCACCCGATGGGGAACGCTCAAGTGGAACGCATGAACAGAACATTGTTGCAAATGTTAAAGACACTAACTGAGACACAAAAGTCAAATTGGAAGGAGTCTCTGAACAAACTGGTTTATGCCTATAACTGCACCCGTTGCGAAGTGACTGGCTATTCACCATTTTATCTTCTGTTTGGGAGATCACCCAGGCTTCCAGTTGATATGCTCTTTGGATTGTGCACAGAGGCAGGTTCCAGTAACCAGCGAGACTACGTGGAGAACTGGAAACGAGGGATGGAAGTGGCGACGAGGATGGGATATAGACTTCACATATATTCCTTCTTACTACAGCTGTTCCATTGTTACTGCCTTTCGCATGCTATAAAAGCCTTTATTTTTAAATGTACGTTTCCAGAGAAACTGTTCAGTGCTACAGTTTATACTGGGTCTAATTCTGGGCCCTGATTGGTTAAAACCGCATTCCAACCGGTGTCTATTCCAGAAGTTACCACCGGCTAAAGCTATGATGTTTAAAATGCCTATTTACTCTATTCCATCTCATTGAACAATCCACTGTCATCAGCCCAGCCAGACAATTTAAAAACTTGATCGCCACTATAAAAAGCATCTAGACATTATCTCCCATTTCTTTTAGAATAGCAATTGGTTTTCAATAGCCTAGATTTGCATAAACCTTGCTGTCTGTCTCTCTGATATTTGCAACACTGTTTCAGTATTGAAATTCGATCTCCAGCTGTCCCATAGTAATGAACGTGTCGGGGTCGGTAGTCAGGATGAGACAGACAGGCAGGCAGCTTTTTTCAGCCAGTCGAAATCATGAATCAGCTGCCATAATTTTTGGGGGATATATTCAAAGAAATGTTAATTGAAAAAAGGTTAAACGGAACAAAGTGCAGCTAGTTTGCAGTCTTTCCAGCTTCAGTTTGAAGTGATTGTGTTAGCTGTGTTGTTGGCTAGCTCCTCTGAACAACAGTGTCCTGACTAGAGAGCACATTGTGTATGCCAGGTGAAATCGCGCATCATCGGCTCATTGTTATGGATGTACCGAAATTAAATGTCACTAGAAAACAGCTTTAAGACATCCGAATGCAGCTACTTTGTTGTTATTCTGGCTGCACTGTTTGACGTGACTGTAAGTTAGCCGTAGTTGGCTAGCTAGCAATTAAGGGATAAGAACGTTTCCAGCCAGTATTGCAATAGAACATTTAAACCGAACGACTGGGTCTTGTCCATAGATACAGAACAAAAAGACTTAACGACTGGATTGTGTCTCTGGCAACCGAACCGATAGAACAAATAACCAACCGGCTTGGGTAGCAACCTTAGATTTGTGTCGGGATCATATCTTGTGGAAGGATGAAATAGTATGAATAAATTCATCAAAGTAACATTTCTGAAAATATGTAAATCGTTATTTGAAGATGTTGGTAACCGGTTGTATAAAAGTGATAATGCCGTCAAAGCCGGTGTTTGGAGGATATATTGGCATGGTTTGCTGGCCCTTGACTTTGTCTGGGCCTAACAACACCCGTGCCAATACAGTATATCCTCCAACCACTGGCTTCTCTGGCATTATCACTTAAATATTTCACAGGACTGAAAACTCTCTCCCTCATCCAACAAATAGCCTTGACGACGGGTCTGGGATGTGAAATGTGTGTTGAAGAGCTGTCTGTCTGATAAAAATAAAACAGTACAAGAGCCACAGTCTGAATCCGAAATGGAGCCCTATGGGCCCTTGTCAAAAGTATTGCCCTATATAGGGAATAGGGTGGTATTTGGGACGCATTGACTGATCAGCCGCTGGCCTACAGCTAAGTTTCCACAGAGAAGGGATAACGTTACTGATGAAGAGCGTCTACATTTTGAGAGCAAAATAATCATTCCCGGAGACTTGTGCTTTCAATCAGGTCCATTTGCAGCAGTTGTTATCTTGGCATGGCGGTTGAGATCAATAACAACTTGAGTGACTCTGCCAAAAATGATCAGAGTAGCTGAGCAAGCCTTTCATATCTTCCTCAGTCTTTCATATTTCAATAGTCAAAATAGAGACATTGATCATAGAAACAATCAGAATAGGCCTAGTGGCTTACCCCCATCATTGGCTTGAGGCCATTGCGCACCACTTTTTTTCTGCTCAGACTTCAGTCTGAACAAGGGAAACCCTTCACCATGAGGGTCTATGTGGGCACTCCTGACATTTGATCACTAGCATTGCAAGTCAGTGTGTTTGTAAGGTGTTGGTTCGAATCACACTTCTGACACCGTGTATAGACAGGCCACCATTATGTTAGCTTCAGAACTTAAAGCTAGAATCCGGAGTTGAAACAATAACAAAGTGGACACCCGCCTCTGTTTTGGTAAAAAGCTGAGGGATGGGCCTGGATAAATATAGCCACTCTCAAATTCATAGTCAGTGCTATGGATGCAAGCACTGACCATCCATGATATCAAATTATAGTTTTGAGGCTATACAATTGTTTTGTTTGTTTTACATTTACGTTGTTTACAAACATTGGAGTAAAACAAGCTTATATTGTGGGTTCGGATGGGGTACGACAGCTGACCTATGCGCATGAGGCGCTTATAAGTTATAATCTTTAAGAATCAATGGTTATAATTAGGGTTAAAAAATAGATGCAGCAACTTCAGATTCTAGATTTAAGTGCACTTGGTGAGCCTATAACTGTCATAACAATTAGACCATGTGAAAGCACAGTTAAAGGCCCTCTTTGGAAGCTGCACTACGGTAGCTATTGTTAAATACTACTACGGTACTTCTGTTGACTTCACTTCATATCGTTAATCTAAAATAATTGATACATTTGGCATCATGGGCATTTTGGTAATATATATTTTTTGCATACACACGTTAATAAGGGAACTTGACTTGTGAAATTACCTCTTCTAATTGCAGTCAATTAGACAGTAGATTATAATTATCCTGATTTGACAACAAATTAAGCCACTTGAATTAAGACAGAGAGCGAGAGGTGGGTAACAAGAGACACAGGGAGGAGAAAACACAACACAGCAGCCGTATGATTCACCCTGTTCGTTCAACACATTCGTTGTTGCTATTGTTATACGTATTCCCCATCCTCATGGGGCTAACAGCAGAGAGATTCAGCTCAGGTTAATATCAGAGACAAATCCTCTACTACCTAACAGCCTATTCTGATGGGGAATGGGTCCTCTGTAGCTCAGTTGGTAGAGAATGGTGCTTGCAATGCCAGGATGGTGTGTTTGATTACTGGCACCACCCATACGTAAAATGTATGCACACGTTAAGTTAGTTTATAAAAGCGTCTGCTAAATGGCATTTGTTATTATAATGTTACGTGTCTTTTCCTCTTAGTAGCCCTGATGTTGCAGATGATTGCTAGTTTTGAAGAAGGTTTTACATTCTTTGATCAGGTTGTTTTTCCTACTTTACTTGAAAGCACTGATTGGGAGTCTTATCCAGAGAGACTGAACTGTAAAATCTAAATGCCATGTAATGAATCTGTGCCGTAGTGAGTTACACGTGCTCCGACTCTGCAGTAAGGCATCCATGCCTGTTTTCGTTGGGCCCTCAAGGGGTGCCACAGCAGCTGCCGTGACAACGCTGCAAAAATACACCAAATCACACAACGGCCCACTTATTATGGTTTAAAGTATGGTGATAAGCACTTTGTGTTTACACAGAGACCTGTGGACCCAACTGGGAGTTTGGAGTCCCAAATAGCATTCTATTCCCTATGTAGTGAGTTACTTTTGACCAGGGTTGGCTGGTCCATAAGGCGCTGGTCAAAAGTAGTGCACTGTATAGGGAATATGGTGCCAATTGGGATGAAACCTGGTTGTTGTAGGGAGACGGATCATGTGATCTGACTTATCTGCATCCTAAATGGAGCCCTATTCCCTAAAGAGCATAGGTCAAAAGTAGTGCTTTTTGAGAGGGAGAAAATGTAGCAGGGGGGTGCAGGGTTAGGGATCCTGGAAGATAGATGGGTATAGGGTGCCACTCATTCCTTAATCTGTAGCACTGACACCACTTCTGACCTTGCACATTTTTTTTATTTAACTAGGCAAGTCAGTTAAGAATCAATTCTTTTTTACAATGGCTTCCTACCCCAGCCAAACCCTAACCCTGGACAATGCTGGGCCAATTGTGCACTGCCCTATGGGACTCCCAATCACAGCTGGTTGTGATACAGTCTGGAAATGAACCAGGGTCTGTATTGATGCCTCTAGCGCTGAGATGAAGTGCCTTAGAACGCTGCGCCACTCGGGAGCTCCAGCACAGCAACACAGCAACACAGCAACAGGTTCAGAGACTTTTCATCTGAAGAGAATCCACTGCTGTGACAGTTCTTTATTGGGGTAGAAATCCAATGCTGTTGTTCTATCTAGAGCCATAGTTCAAACATGGGATTTATTTGGTATGATATCAAGCTAGTCGTCCGACCATATAGCTCTACAACCGCTCACCATCTTCAGTAGACGTCAGAAGATGCGCTGTGTGCAGCTAGGGATAATGAGTGGCCTTGTAGACAATTCAGCAGGACTGACAAGTTTCTCCCAACACCGTCACGACACATCCCATCAGACGTCATCAAGAGCAATCCCCCAGTCAGTGGTGAAAACAATGTGACGTGCTGAAATGAAACAACGGTAATGCTTTTTAATCTGCGGTGGGACACACACACACACACACACACACATACACGCAAACACCCTACCCCACAACTTTGCCCACACTAATGTGCCAAGCCTGTCACCACTGCTGCAAACATGGAACAGCCTAGATTAGCCTATAATGCATGCTGCGTCTATGAATTGTGGTTTGTGATGAGATCCATTTGTTTCTGTAATTAATGTAGATGTCCAGGAGCTCCTGGTGGGCCCATTATCTTAAAGGGTGTGGAATTCTAATCATCCAGGGGGGTAGGGGTGGGGGTAAAGGGGGTATGGTTGGGGTTAAAAGGGGTAGGGGTGCAGGGTGGGGTAGGGGTGCAGGGGTAGGGGTAGGGGTATTGTAGGGTAGGTGTGTATAAGAGTAGAGGGGGTATTAGGGACTAATTCCTTAACCTGTAGCACTGGCACCACTACTGACAATGCATTATGACCCGACCTGCCATTGCCGCCATCTCACCTCACAGCAACAGGCTCAGAGACTTTTCATCTGAAGAGAATCCACTGCCGGGACAGTTCTTTATTGGGGCCAAAATCCAATGTTGTTGTTCTATCTAGAGCCATAGTTCTAACATGGGATTTATTTGGTATGATATCAAGCTAGTCGTCCGACCATATAGCTCTACAACCGTTCACCATCTTCAGTAGACGTCGGAAGATCAGGACTTCGTGGAGACACTACAGGTTCTGTACTGTGTGCTGCTAGTGATCAAGAGTGGTCTTGTAGACAATTCAGCAGGACTGACAAGTTTCTCCCAACACTGCCACCATGCATCCCATTAGACGTCATCAACAGCAATCCCCCAGTCAGTGGTGAAAACAATGTGACGTGCTGAAATGAAACAACGGTAATGCTTTTTGATTTGCAGGAGACAACACACACACTGTTCCTCCCATTGTGCCCTACTCAAAAGTAGTGCACTATATAGACTGAGCGTACAAAACATTAGGAACACCTTCCCAATACTGAGTTGCACCCCCTTTTGCCCTCAAAACAGCCTCAATTCGTTGAGGATGTTGAGGATGTTGTTGAGGATGAAAAACCCAGCAGCGCTGCAGTTCTTGACACAAGCTGGTGTGCCTGGCACCTACTACCATACCCCGTTCAAAGGCATGTCAATATTTTGTCTTGCCCATTCACCCTCTGAATGCACACACACACAATCCACGTGTCAATTGTCGCAAAGCTTAAACATCCTTCTTTAACCTGTCTCCTCCCCTTCATCTACACTGATTGAAGTGGATTTAACAAGTGATATCAATAAGGGATCATAGCTTTCACCTGAATTCACCTGGTCAGTCTATGTCATAGAGAGAGCAGTCATGATACAGTAAGAGGTCAGGGGGTTCTTGCAGGCCCTGTGTTTAGATGTCCTAGTTCTCTGATGTCTCTCCATGTCCCTTCGAGCCCCATGCATGTTGTTGTTGGAGGCAGAAATAGCCTGAGCATTCCTCGCTTGGGCCAGAAAAATCATGATCGGAAATGCTGATGAACCAGCCACCCGCTCAGGAGTGAGTGTGTGTGTGTGTGTGTGTGTGTGTGTGTGTGTGTGTGTGTGTGTGTGTGTGTGTGGAGCAGGCTGGGGGGTTATAGGGACTATTTTCAACAAACGCAAACACGCAACCGCCCTAGCTGCCCGCTGCCGCTCCAGATCCTACCCCCTGAACCCCATTACCCTGGCCAACAAATCAGTCAGGTAGGCACTATGGTCCTGTGTGGCTCAGTTGGTAATGCCAGGGTTGTGGGTTCAATTCCCACGGGGGATCATTAGGAAAAAATAAATAAAAATGCTGGCACTCACTACTGTAAGTCGCCCTGGATAAGTATGTCTGCTAAATGACAAATGTAATGCAGCATTATCATACGCCACCCGCTCTGCTCATTCCCTGCCAGCTTACATCACTACATTGCCACTCTCTGAGTCCCGCTGTGCCCTGTCAGTGTCCGACAGTGTGAAATACACCCCACAGGGCAATGTAATTTCAATTAAATTATGTTGAACCAATGTTGAATTGACGTCTGTGCCCAGTGGGACAAACACAATTGTGGTCTGTGATGAGATCCATTTGTTTCTGTAATTAATGTAGCTGTCCAGGAGCTCCTGGTGGGCCCATTATCCAGTTCTGGCTCCTGGCTCTATTCTAGGAAGAGCTACATGGTACACAATGTACTGTCTTAAAGGGTATGGAATTCTAATCATCCGGGGGGGTAGAGGGACTGGAGGGTAGGTGAGGATGGGAGGAGGGGTCATTTGGGACTCATTCCTTATCTGTAGCACTGGCACCACTTCTGCCAATGCATTACGACCCAACCTGCCGTTTCTGCCTTGTCTCATCACAGCAACAGGTTCAGAGACTTTTCATCTGAAGAGAATCCACTGCTGGGACAGTTCTTTATTGGGGCCAAAATCCAATGTTGTTGTTCTATCTAGAGCCATAGTTCTAACATGGGATTTATTTGGGATGATATCAAGCTAGTCGTCCGACCATATAGCTCTACAACCGTCCACCATCTTCAGTAGACATCGGAAGATAAAGATTCAAAGACTCAGTGCAGGCACTCAGTGGGCTGCCGAGTGACGCGGTGGTCTAAGGCACTGCGTCTCAATTGGCCCAGCGTCGTCCGGGTTAGGCCGGGGTAGGCCGTCATTGTAAATAAGAACTTGTTCTTAACTGACTTGCCTAGTTAAATAAAATAAATAAAAACACTACAGCTTCTGTGCTGTGTGGCGCGAGGGATAATGAGTGTCCTTGTAGACAATTCAGCAGGACTGACCAGTTTCTGCCACAACACATCCCATCAGACATCATCAACAGCAATCCACCAGTCAGTGGTGAAAACAATGTGACGTGCTGAAATGAAACAACGGTAATGCTTTTTGACCTGCAAGAGAAACCACACACACTGTTCTCCCTGCTCAAAAACAGTGCACTATGTAGGGCAGAGGTATTCAACTCTGACTCACGAGGTCCGGAGCCTGCTGATTTTCTCTTCTACCTGATAATGAATTACACCCACCTGGTGTCCCAGGTCTAAATCAGTCCCTGATTAGAGGGGAACAATGGAACAATGCAGTGGAACTGGATTTGAGGTCCAGAGTTGAGTTTGAGGGATATAGGGAATAGGGTGCCATTTGGTACTCAAACTGTATATACTGTATGTTTCTGCAGTCAGCTGCAATAACATGTGGAAGGGAATCAGAGAGTGTAATGTGTGTCATAGTAAGAGGTCAGGGGGTCGTTGCAGGCCCTGTGTTTAGATGTCCTGGTTCTCTGATGTCCCTCCATGTCCCTTTGTGCCCCGTGCATGTTGTTGTTGGAGCACGAAATAGCCTGAGCATTCCTCGCCTGGGCCAGAAAAATCAGGATTAGCGATGCTGATGAACAAGCCACCAGCTCAGGAGTGGGTGTGGGTGCGGGTGTGTGGAGCTGGCTGGGGGGGGGTCGTCAGGACTATTTTCAACAGACACAAACACCTGACCTCCCTAGCCTCCCACTGCCGCTACAGATCCTGCCCCCTGAACCCCAACACTCTGGCCAACAAGTCAGGCAGGCGCCATGCACCATCATCACACGCCACCCTTTCTGCTGGCTCCCAGCCAGCTTACATCACTACATGGCCACTCTCCGAGTCCCGCTGCGTCCTGTCAGTGTCGAACAGTGTGAAGCACACACACACCCCACTGGTTGAATCAACATTGTTTCACGTCGTTTCAAGGAAATGACATTGAACCAACGTGGAATAGACGTTGAACTGACGGCCGTGCCCAGTGAGAAACACACACAAACGACCCCAACGACCCCAGTCAAGGGATAGGGAGGTAAGGGGTACAGTGGATGAGGGGTGAGACCTCATGTAACCGTGCCTTTGAAGGACTGAATTGGTAGCGGTAATGAGGACAGCACATGGTTGGTTGTCATTTATAACACCGCACTAACTGCTGTTTAAGAATATCACAGGCTGCCGCTTCCCTCAAAACCTTGACTGGGATGTGTATGAAAGGAGGCCTGCTTTGTAATGTGACACTGCCATCGTGGTCAGTACTGGTTCTAAGGGATTTAAATGTCTCAACTGTTGAACTGTTTGAACCCTTCTCTTCCAGTGCAGGACAAGACTGGCTACCGTGATGGGCTCCTAGCCATTGTGTGCCAGCCCTGTGGGGTGTACGGTATGTACAGGAGGTTTTGACAGTCACAGACGGGACTGTTCTACTAAAACAACACCACAACCTGATAGGCGTCTTCTATGACAACACCACATTTATACCACCAGGGTCAAAAGGCTCCCGGTGTTTTCCCCTCTGTCACTTTATATTACGTTCTGTTCAAAGAAGCCTTTAGCCCACAGATCTCCTCTGTCTCATCACAGTCACTCCCGGTCCTATTTTAGAGAGCGCTGCTACCAAGGTACACAGCGATGTCGAGGCAAAATAAACCTCGCTTTGATTGACAGAGGAATGTGCAGCTAGGGGGTTCATGGGGAGCTGGGTGTGTGAGTGTGGAGAGCTTTTTTGCTTGCACACACTCTCTTCTTTACCGAGATGTTTTCTCTTTAACAGAAAGAGACCTCGGTCACCCCATTGTACCCCTGAGAGGGTGAGACCTTGAAGCCTGTCACTCTAGGAATCCGATACCACCAATGGTATGATTGATGAGGTGTGTGTGTGTGTGTGTGTGTGTGTGCGTGTGTGTGAGGCCCCTCTCTCATTTGCAGCTCAACGGTGAAAGATTAAACATGCCTCCTGTTGATGTTTACACAGTGTCATTTCATATGGGCCCTGTTTGCCTGTTTGCTTCAAACTAAAACATGCATAACATTGTTTTTACTGGTTTGATGAGTTTAAATGTCTCTGCAGAGCAGGATGCTGATGAAGAGGTGCATCGCTTGAAATAATATTTGATCTATTTCTACATTTCACTGTTTCCCCTCATTATCTGACACGCAAAGGATGAAAAAACCCAAGATATTACATTGGGTGTCTACAGTAGAGTTATTAATGAATGTCCCCAGCTGGGTGAGAGCAGCCAATTGGCTAGTGGTGATGTCATGCACAAGATAAATTATGCCTTGGGCTCCTCCCACTCCAGCCAAAATGAGCTCATCGATCGCCCTTGGTCTGTGTTCTTTCTCTCTCTCTCTCTCTCTCTCTCTCTCTCTCTCTCTCTGGTCCTACTATTAATTTCAGCATGAGATGCAGTGATTCTGCTGGCTTCACCATTCTGACTGATGTCCCCATGTCCCCCGTGCCCGACCGTCTGAATCCCAAGACAGACGGGAAGTGAGCAGGCCATAGAATTAAAATCATTGTATTTCTATGGAGATGGCAACAAGGGTATTACTGCAATCAGTATCATAGATGCCATCATCCTGAATGCCATCTCCTGCTTCCTTCTGTTGACTAAGCACTAAGCCATAGGGTTCCAAATGTATAGTACCTTCCCATGCCTGTACTAAGCCGCTCAAATGTAATGTAGATTCAAAAAGGTAACACTTTATATTAACGTTCAGTAATACATTTATAAGGCATTTACGAACAGTTTGACTCCCACATTTGTAAATGTTAGTAAGCTAGTTATGCACACATTTTATTTCAAATGTTCAATATATTTCCTTAAACATCCTGCTTGTTCTTTTACCAATTTACCATGTTCTAGGCCTTTTTTGAGACCTTAAAGAGATTCTCCGGTACTTTTGTATACTTTATAGCTAGCAGTTCGGAAAGTAGCTCTCATAAGCCAAAAGTGGTCCCCGAAATATGCTTACTACTTTTCACATACCTGTATATGCAGATATGTGTGCCACGTCATCGCTCTCTCTCTCTCTCTCTCTCTCTGCTGTGTATGCCGCTTGCTAGCTGTCACTCACATGGTGAGTGGCTGAAGCTCATTAGATAGAACATGAATTGCTAGAGGGCTAGACCTCTTTAGGGCAAATGGAGCAACATAGCTTCCAGAAGAAGTTGCTTTCAGACTAGGGATTTTGTGGCTAATTATGGTAAAACAGTCATTCTGCTCATAGATTGTGCATGTATGAACTACACATTGACACATCCAGCCCAAAGCGGGAGGTTTAAAAAAACGCCAAAGTTCCGGAGCATGTCTTTAAGGAGCATCAGGTACTGCCGGAATGTCTACCAATGGCATGTCCATATTTTTTTGTGAGAAATTACACTGGTCACTCAAAACATTTACAAAGGATTAATAAAGTATAAACAGCGCTCGCTTTAGATTAGGGACCGCAGAAACACTACTAATGATTAGTAAATTGTTTATAAGTGTGGTTGTAATGATTAATAGATGCTGAACACACTATTATAACGGCCTTATAAATGGTTTATTACTGAATGTTAATATATCATTTGACCTTCAAAAGCGCCAAGTCATCTCTCCATCTCCAGATTTAACCCTGAGAAGCTTTGAGCTTTTGAGCTTTGTTACGTACTACCGAACAACAAAGCAGAGGCCTCTTGAATATCCTGTATGAATCATAGGAATTGATAGAATGATCATATATTAAATATGGCCTCTGGGCATTTTCTCTTCTTTCATATAGCGATGTGAATGGATCTATCGTACCTAGTGCCTACGCAAGCAGAGAGATGGTGATGTTTATAGGTAGTCTTTTGCCATACCAAGAGTACAGTATATCCCATTTATGTTGGTTCAATGCCAAGGCAATTTGAGAAAGGACCCTATTTGAACATCAAGAGAGGTGATTCAGGTTGGGATATGGTCTTTGATTTTCTATATAGTGTAAAATGCAGTGCTTGTCGAATGCTGCCCTCTGGTGGTCATTGTAAATTATTACCAAAATACCACTACAAGGGACCAAGAAAAGCCAAGCAATGGGTAGAATGGTTGATTGAATTGGCTTCTAGTATACGTGCTATTACTGACATCTAGTGGAATCTTTGTTTAATTCCAGCCACAGCCATATATTTAGGCTGTATTATTTTCTATAATGTGGTTCTGGTAGCAGCTATGTCTAGACTAGAGCAAGCAGCCTACATTAGAAGTGTGGCACAAAGCAAAAGGGATAGGCTACTCTGCCCACACAAACAACACCCTCACTGTCCTATGTGTAGGCCTTTTCTCCACACAGGTATGACGAATGGCAGAATGCAGAGAAAAGCCATAGTTTAATTCGGTTGGCTTTTTACATTTTTTTAATGTAGCTATATAGAGCACATAGGCACACCCTTTTTCCTATGTTTTGCAAAATGGCAGATCTTTCAGTTTTCCCTAGCCCAGTTTTCTAGACCCAATTGGAACTCGGGTCTAGTATTATAACATCTACCCACCCACCTGGCGAGTTATTTGCTAACCTATGCTTGGCTGTAGCTGCTTGGCAACACTTTTACCATGTTCAAGCCTATATCCGTAATCGGTAGATGGTTCTGATTAAGAGGTCCTCGTTTGCATCGCTGAGCAGTGCCCAATAAAGAATTAAATGCAATTGTTAGATGCTACCAACTCCCCTCCAAATCAAAACCAAACATGGATTCCGTGGTGGGTTCTTGCTTCGCGCGCACACCTGTCTGTGCTTCACACCTGTTTCTCCTAGCTCGCAATATGGCCACCATGCTGCCGCAGACAGGAAGTAGACAATAAGTAGAGCGGCGCTCCGGCGCTCAACATTGACATCCATGTTTGGTTTTGATTTGGAGGGGGTGGTAGCATCTAATAATTGGATGTAATCATTTCCGGGCCACTGCTTGGGGATGCAAGTGAGGACCTAGTAATCAGAACCGCCTACTGATTACGGACATACCTTCCAACATCAGACACATGCTGTTAAACAGATACAGTCATTTGCAGCGTCCTTAACTCAAACACAAACACACACCAATTTTATGCGCTAAGACGGAGTGTTACTGTTAAAATAACTGTACTTACTGTTATTAACTGCAGACATGAAGGGATAAGTTCGCTCACACAGCTATGACCTACCTGCACCCTCGGCAACAAAATAAACCAATGTTTGTATTTACAGGAGCTTCGATATGCTACTTTTTGATTGAGACAAGGCAAGGTGAACGCTGATGTAGGCTACAGCTGATCCAGCGAGAATGAAATCACACATATTTCAGAGTGGTAAGTGCTGCTAAACTTACTAAACGTAGGCTATATATTTCTGTTTATTTGGGAGTTTGAATCGGCTGGAGTTTCTTGTTTGGTAAATGAACTATCTCTGTTTTCCCGTTTGTTTTGGAGAGCTCACTGTGGAATTAAACCAGATACAGTGTCTTCAGAAAGTTAGAGGACGCCTCTGGACTGATGGTCGAGTCTGGAGTGAATGGCGCCTCTGGACTGACGGGCCACTCTGGCGCCTCTGGACTGACGGGCGACTCTGGCGCCTCTGGACTGACGGGCGACTCTGGCGCCTCTTTCACACCCCTTAACAAAGTGGGATTAAGATGTATTTAAATGTATTTTTTGGTCAACGATCTACACAAAATACTCTGTAATGTCAAAGTGGAAGAGAAATTATATTCATATAAAAAATGTTTATTAACAATAAAACACAAATATTTCTTGATTAGATAAGTATTCAACGCCCTGAGTCAATACATGTTAGAATCCCCTTTGGCAGGGATTACAGCTGTGAATCTTTCTGGGAACGTCTCAAAGAGGTTTAAGTCAAAACTGTAGCTAGCCCCCTCAGGAACATTTAACGTCGTCTTGGTAAGAAACTCCAGTGTAGATTTGGCCTTGGGTTTTGGATTATTGTCCTGCTGAAAGGTGAATTCATCTCCCAGTGTCTGGTGGAAAGCAGAGTGAAGGCTCTGTATGTGTTTATACACAACCTCAGTCTCTCAGAAACTGAGGTCTGAAAGGCCTGGTCATCTAGATCCCAGAGAGAGGATATATATATCGTGCCTTCAGAAAGTATTCACAACCCCAGACTTTGCCTACATTTTGTTGTTACAGCCTGCATTTAAAATGGATTCAATTTAAATTTTGTGCCATTGGCCTACACACTATACCCCATAATGTCAAAGTGGAATTATGCTTCTAGTATTTTTTTAAAGAAATGAATTAAAGTATTCAACCCCTTTGTTATCAGGAGTACACATTTGCTTAACAAGTCACATAATAAATTGCATGGACTCACTCTGTGTGCAATAATAGTGTTTACCATGATTTGTTAATGAAGACCTCATATCTGTACTCCACAAATACCATTATTTGGTCCCTCAGTCGAGCAGTGAATTTCAAACACATATTCAACCACAAAGATGAGGGAGGTTTTCCAATGCCTTGCAAAGAAGGGCACCTATTGGTAGATGGGTAGAAGAAAAAAAGCAGACATTGAATATCCCTTTGGGCATGGTGAAGTTATTAATTACACTTTGGATGGTGTATCAATATACTCAGTCACTACAACGATACTGGCGTCCTTCATAACTCAGTTGTCGGAGAGGAAGGAAACTGCACAGGGATTTCACCATAAGGCCAATGGTGGCTTTAAAACAGTTACAGAGTTTAATGGCTGTGATATGAGAAAACTGAGGATGGATCAACAACATTGTAGTTACTCCACAATACTAACCTAAATGACAGAGTGAAAAGAAGGAAGCCTGTACAGAATTAAAATATTCATAAACATGCATCCTGTTTGCACTAAAATCAAATTGCCCAAAAATTGGCAAAGAAATTAACTTAATGTCCTGAATACAAAGCGTTATGTTTGGGGCAGATACAACACATCACTGAGGACCACTCTTCATATTTTCAAGCATGGTGGCGGCTGCATCATGTTAAGGGTATGTTTGTAATTGGCAAGAACTAGGGAGTGTTTTAGGATAAAAATAAACGGAATAGAGCTCAGCAGAGGCAAAATCCTAAAGGAAAACCTTGTTCAGTCTGCTTTCCAACAGACACTGGGAGATGAATTCATCTTTCAGCAGGACAATAACCTAAAATACAAGACCAAATCTACACTGGAGTTGCTTACCAAGACGACATTAAATGTTCCTCAGTGGCCAAGTTACAGTTTTGACTTAAATCGTCTTGAAAATCTATGGCAAGACTTGAAAATGGCCGTCTAGTAATGATCAACAACCAACCAACTAAAAAGAATAATGTGCAAATATTGTACAATCCAGGTGTGGAAAGCTCTTAGAGGTTTACCCAGAAACACTCACTGCTGTAATCACAGCCAAAGGGGATTTTATTGACACAAGTATTAAATACTTACTGTATGTAAATTAGATATTTCTGTATTTCATTTTGAATAAATGTTTTCACTTTGTCATGATGGGGTATTGTGTTTAGATGGGTTGTTATTATAATTTAAAAAAATCTATTTTGAATTCAGGCTGTAACACACCAAAATGTGGAATAAGTCAAGGGGTATGAATACTTTTCTGTTCTATTTGATAGCAGATGGGTAATCTATGTGGAAGCGGTTGTGGAAGAGTCACAGTACAGCTGATCTTTTATAAACAAGGTATTTTATTCAAGAACACCGTGTGTGTGTGTGTGTAGGAGCACTGAGCCCTTCCACTTCCCAATCTCTGGTGTCTTTTATTAATTATTAAAGAGGATCTAGCCTCTGGTGTTCCCAATCAATTTTCGATTTTCCTTCAAACATCAAATGTGTATGCAAAGTTGCACCGTGCATACAAATGTAACATTTGCTTCTGATTAATAGCGTTTCTATTGGTTGCATGGACATATCAAACAGCTTTCCATTTGAACGATGTGTGTGTGTGTGTGTGATTGTGTCAATGTGTGTGTGTGTGCACGGTGCACAGTGTCTTCTGCATTTGGAAATCAGGACATCAGGAAGTGAACACGTTTGGGGACAGGCAGGATTCGTCTCCGCGCTGAATCCTGGGTCACGTTCAGCAGCCAAACGTCGTTAAGCGTCGCAGATAGAAATGCTCTGAATAGAGCCAACATGATTTCTTGTTCTTCAGGTCGGAGAGGCATGTTTGTTCTACATAACATATTTCTATCTGAACATTCCCGAAACGTTGTGTCCTGCTGAAGTCGCCCCTGGATTCACTGTATTTATTTAGAGGTCTATGATGGGCATCATTTTAGATAACATATCCATGCTTTGTGTGGTGTAGGCCTACCTCTTTTTTCATTGTTGAAAGTGTACAGCACAAACAACAGTGAAGTTAATTAATCACTGAATGATTGAAATTATTAATCAATGCTACAGTCTTCTCAGTGCCAATGGAACAAACGTTTTATTTCCCAGCATCTGAGTCCAGCTTTATGACCGTGTCTGTGATTGATTGAGGAAAATTGAACCAAATCGGTCAAGTGTATCTTTCTCCAAGTCTAATTCTCTCTCTCTCTCTCTCTCACTGCCTTTCATACATTCCGATTTCAGAGGGAGTCAGTCAAGGAAGTGTGATGATATGACAGACTTCAGTTTTGCCTCAGCACACAAGCCATTTACTTTACAACGGAGAGAGCAGCAGCAGCAATCACTAGGCCGGTCAGGTAGAATCTCTCTGAAGCAATACTCAACGTGTTCATCTCACCATGCCAAAGCCCTGAAAAAGAGTGTGTGTGTGTGTGTGTGTATGTGTGAACATGAATTATGAGCCTTGCGTCTCTAGTCGTCGTTGTTCTACAATGGAAATTATATTTGGCAAAAAAGGAAAAAAGAGGGGAAAGAAGAGACTACCCGTGCTGTCAATTCTGAGCGGGGCATTAAAAGTGTAATAACAGTTTAAGGATGTAATCCATCAATCCTGTCTATTGTTGCGACGGAGAGGAAAAATAAGTTGATCCATCTCTTAGGTCATCATTTTCCAGCATATTAGATGACAAATAATTGCCCATTCATCAATAACAATAGATGAAAGATGAAATGATTTATTGCTGTTTGGCTGAATGTCTATGATGGAGCCTCGCGGGTCAATCATGCACAGCGCTGCAGGAGAGGTTGAGAGCGGGAGAAAGAAAGAGTTGGGAAGGGAGAGGGGGACAGAGAGAGAGACAGAGAGAGGGGGAGAGGGAGGGAGAGTGAGTGAGTGGGGGACAGAGAGAGAGAGAGAGACAGAGAGAGGGGGAGAGATGGAGGGAGAGTGAGTGAGAGAGAGAGGGGGGCAGAGGGAAAGAGAGCGACAGAGCAAGGGAGAGCGAGTGGGGAGAGACGGGGGAGAGTGAGGGGGGGAGAGAGGGGGACAGAGAGAGCTAGAGAGAAGGAGAGGGGGGAGAGGGAGGGATAGTGAGGGAGAGAGGGGGACAGAGGGAGAGAGAGAGAGCTAGAGGGAGAGAAAAAGAGGGGGAGAGAGAGAGAGAGAGGGGAGAGATAAAGGAGAGAGCTGCTAGAGAGAGAGGGGAGAGTAAGGAGGAGGGAAAGAGAGAGAGAGAGCTAGTCTTCAGTCTTTATTTAATTTGCACGGGTCCACACTAACATAGTCGTAGACAAAAGGCTGAAACCACCTCAAACAAGGTGGATCATTCAGGGATAGATGACAGAAAGGTGATTGGTGGGGTGGTTCTTCATGAGCGGTGGAGCAGCACTGGGAGACTATCCTCTGCCAGGCCCCCTGCTCTGTAAACGACTAAATCACTCTTGCCTGGGCTGGGCTGTTCCCTGGCACTATGGTAATGAAGGGAAATTGTCCGTGGGACGCAGGACCTAGGCCCAGATAGTCCATGGGCCAGAAGGTCAAAATTCACATATCGGTACCAACTCAAGTGTCAAAGTCTAAGTATGATATTAGTAAAGATCCATGTACAATGACACTGTTGTGTGAAGACAAACAGGGGTTCGGTATAGGCTACAGGAAGCTATAGCTCGGGATGCTGTTGTCGATGACGTGGCGGGGGTATTGACGTAAATTCATGATTGATCATTTGAACAGGATATCTTGCACAGCTGCACGCAGTGATGCACAATAGCCCTATTGATTCTGTGAGTGAACTGCAGATCCCTGTGAGATCAGGCCCCTCCATCCCTCTTGCTCTACTGACTCAAGTCATTCCATCTTGGCACTATCAGGGCTGTTTCTCTTGGCTTTGTCTCTTTTTTAGGATTCAGGATTTTTATTATGATCCCCTCTTCTGTACGGTTATATTAGTATGTTGCTCCGTCCCAAATGGTACCATATTCCCTATATAGTGCACTACTTTTGACCAGGGCCCATGTAGATCCGGTAAAAAATAGTGCACTATGTAGGGAATAGGGTGCCGTTTGGGATGCAGGCTGTGTACAGCAGGCCACTAGCTCTCGTTGTTTTGGCTGGGGCTAGATTTGAACTATATATTCGTGGACTAAAGCAGGCTATTCGGTTAGACGGGTACTCAATTGCAGTTATCAAAACTCATAATCTCTATATTTATCTACAGACTAGCTTTGCTGGCAGGAGCTCAGCCACTGAAGTCTCTGGATCCTCTCATCTCCTCAGCTCATCCAGGCCTCTCTTTCTTTCTCTTTCTCTCTCTCTCTCTCTCTCTCTCTCGCTCTCTCTCTCGCTCTCTCTCTCTCGCTCTCTCTCGCTTTCTCTCCCCATGTCTCTCTCTCTCTCTCTCTCTCTCTCTCTCTCTCTCTCTCTCTCTCTCTCTCTCTCTCTCTCTCTTTCTCTCTTTCTCTCCCCATTTCTCTCTCTCTCTCTTTCTCTCTCTCTGTCTGTCTGTCTCTCCCTGTCTCGCGCGCTCTCTCTCCCCATGTCTCGCTCTCTCTCTCTCTCTCTCTCTCTCTCTCTCTCTCTCTCTCTCTCTCTCTCTCTCTCTCTCTCTCTCTCTCTCCCCATTTCTCTCTCTCTTTCTCTCTCTCTCTCTCTCTCTCTCGCTTTCTCTCCCCATTTCTCTCTCTCTCTCTCTCTCTCTCTCTCTCTCTCTCTCTCTCTCTCGCTTTCTCTCCCCATTTCTCTCTCTCTCTCTCTCTCTCTTTCTCTCTCTCTCTTTCTCTCTCTCTCTCTGTCTCGCTCTCTCTCACGCACTCTCTCTCCCCATGTCTCTCTCTCTCTCTCTCTCTGTCTCTCTGTCTCTCTCTCCCTCACAGAATCAATGAATCCAGTTACTGTAAGAGGTCGTTTATCTTGTCATCTTAGGAGGAAGTGCGATGCGGCCCCAGACGCTCAGTCACTCAGTCTCACTATTGCATTTTGGGTAGTCTGACAGACAGACACAGGAGACACAGAAGAAAAGAGGCCTGGGGGCGTGAGAGTCTTTGAGTTGTTTGACATCTCTGTAGGTGCATAGGAGTCTTGTTACCATGAAACAGATTCTACAACTGTCAGAGTAGAGCGAGTGCCTTACCTGTCAATGATAGAAGCCACATAGAACTGACTCGCACATCTCTTTCCCTGCACCCCTCCTTCATTTGATAGTTGTCCTAACACCTGGAACTGTCAGAGGAGTGCTCTATCATACCTATCAGCAATGAAGGCTTTCTTGACCTCTGTTGAGATAGTAGTCCAATAATGCGAGGCGTCTTTAAGAGACGGGAGGAAAACCATCTTGTTGTTGACACGTACAGTATATGCAAAGGTAGCCTTGTAATTCCCAAACATATACAGTACATGCCTGTGTCAGAGGACTGCTTTGTCATACCTGTCAACGATAGAGCTCGTATTCAGTTGACTCCTTTTTGGATAGTAGTGCAATACCCTATGTGAGACTCCTTCAGTCCCCTCTTTCCTTTCCTCCTTCCTTTCCTCCTTCCATCCTCCTTCCATCCTTCCTTCCTTCCTTCCTTCCTTCAATCGCTGTCCTTAGTTGAGCAGGTGTCATGTCGTTGGGACTTCCTCTACGGTTCAGAGTGTCCCCGCTCGCTCCTCTGCTTGTGTGCGTCCCTCTATTATCCTGTTCTCTCTCTCTCTCTCTCCTTCCTGAGTAATTGAAGTAATTTCCCACCTTGGCCATGATGAATGTGTCCCCGGCTTGGAGCCTGCCCTTCTACTTTACCAGACCTAATTAAAGAAAACACTCCATGATTGCCTATTTTTCCTCATGCGTGACAACCTAATATTCTTCCTACTACCTGATTAGAGACTTATTATGCTTAGATTTAGATTGATTTAACAGAGCAGTCTAATAAAAGACTACTTGGTTTGATTTAAAGGGAATTGCAGGTTTGAGCCGTGCAGTCTCTGGAATGTAATTGTCATTACTCGGTCATGATATGAATGTGGCGTTGAGAGGGGGGGGGGGGGGGGGGGGGGGGGGGAGCGTGTGGGGAGAGGGAGTTCGAGGCGGTTGAGGGGAACCGAAGGAGGCTGAAATTGAATTAGAAAATTAGAAGGTCACTCTGTGAACAACAGGTGACATTTTGGGGACATTCTAGCCACAATAGAGCTGTCAAAGAGATGCGTTAGATGGTAGGTTTGTCCAGAATGATAAATCACATCCATCATGGTCGTTCTGAAACTGACATATTTCCATCAAAACAAGATGAATCTTTCCATCAGCAGGAACAAGGTTTTCATAATCATTTGTAAGTATTGGATGTTAAACCGGAGAATAAATGGCCTTTTCAGTGTTTCCCCTGTATTAATCTAGCTGCGGCGCACCGCCACTGCTAAATTGTTGCCGCCACACCAACAATCTATATATATATATATATATATATATATATATATATATATATATATATATAACTTAAATGACTAAAATCAGACAGAAAGTTTGGAGAAAAAATAATTGACCTATATATTTTTTAATCATATAATATTTGAGAACTTAAAATCACAAAAAAAAGGGCACTGCTAGCTGCGCCACCAGAGTCTCTGGGTTCGCGCCAAGGCTCTGTCGCAGCCGGCCGCGACCGGGAGGTCCGTGGGGCGACGCACAATTGGCATAGCGTCGTCCGGGTTAGGGAGGGTTTGGCCGGTAGGGATATCCTTGTCTCATCGCGCTCCAGCGACTCCTGTGGCGGGCCGGGCGCAGTGCGCGCTAACCAAGGGGGCCAGGTACACGGTGTTTCCTCCGACACATTGGTGCGGCTGGCTTCCGGGTTGGAGGCGCGCTGTGTTAAGAAGCAGTGCGGCTTGGTTGGGTTGTGCTTTGGAGGACGCATGGCTTTCGACCTTCGTCGCTCCCGAGCCCGTACGGGAGTTGTAGCGATGAGACAAGATAGTAATTACTAGCGATTGGATACCACGAAAATTGGGGAGAAAATGGGATAAAAATAAATAAATAAATAAAAATTAAAATAAAAACAAAAATCACAAAAAAAAGAATCGAAAACAATGAAACCAATAGAATAAAATGATGAATTTAGGAGTTCTTTTGGCATGGCCAGATTACCGACTCGGCACACAGGGCACATGCCCAGGGCCCACGATTCATCATGATCCATTACACCTCATAGCACAACAAACTGCTTAATACTGATATAGAAATATACTTTTCTATCTTCAAAAATGCGTATAACGTTGTTTAAAAGTGTTATAAAGTCAAAAAATATTGAATTACCCACAATCCTTAAAAAACGGAGCCACATGGCAAGTGGTTGCAAAAACTGGCTCTAACCAGAATAGAAAGAGGAGTGGGAGGCCCCGGTGCACAACTGAGCAAGAGGACAAGTCCATTAGAGTGTCTAGTTTGAGAAACAGATGCCTAACAAGTCCTTAACTGGGAGCTTCATTAAATAGTACCCGCAAAACACTAGTCTCAACGTCAACTGTGAAGAGGCGACTCCGGGATGCTGGCATTCTAGGCAGAGTTCCTTCCTTTCTTTTACTCATCTTAATCTTTTTTCTTTTTATTGGCCAGTCTGAGATATGGCTTTTTCTTTGCAACTCTGCCTAGAAGGCCAGCATCCTGGAGTCGCTTCTTCACTGTTGAAGTTGAGACTGGTGTTTTGCTGGTACTATTTAATGACGCTGCCAGTTGAGGACTTGTGAGGCGTCTGTTTTTCAACCTAGACACTCTAATGCACTTGTCCTCTTGCTCAGTTATGCACCGGGGCCTCCCACTCCTCTTTCTATTCTGGTTAGGGCCAGTTTGCGCTGTTCTGTGAAGGGAGTAGTACACAGCGTTGTACGGGATTGTCACGCTCGCTATCCTCAAACTCCCCATCATAAAACAACCAAGGCGCAGCGTGCATGTCGTTCCACATCTTTTAATAGGAGTGAAAAACTTAACCAACAAAACAAACAGGTAAACAGCAAAGAACGTGACGCAACCGAGGTGCACACAAACACACACGGAAAATAATAATTACCCACACATTAGGTGGGAAAAAGGCTGCCTAAGTATGATTCTTAATCAGAGACAACGGTAGACAGCTGTCCCTGATTGAGAACCATACCCGGCCATAACATAGAAATACAGAACCTAGAAAACAAAACATAGAATGCCCACCCCACATCACACCCTGACCTAACCAAATAGAGAAATAAAACGGCTCTCTAAGGTCAGGCTTCGTGCCATGGATCGTCGCCGGCCCCGGACTGAGGACCCTCATTGCGGGCCCCGAACTGGGGACCCTCGTTGCGGGCCCCGGACTGAGGACCCTCGTTGCGGGCCGCGGACTGGGGACCCTCGTAGCTGGCCCCGGATTGGGCACCCTCGTTGCGGGCCCCGGACTGGGCACCCTCGCTGCGGGCCCCGGACTGAGCACCTTCGTTGCGGGCCCCGGACTGAGCACCCTCGTTGCGGGCCCCGGACTGAGCACCCTCGCTGCGGGCCCCGGACTGAGCACCTTCGTTGCGGGCCCCGGACTGAGCACCCTCGTTGCGGGCCCCGGACTGGGCACCCTCGTTGCGGGCCCCGGACTGGGCACCCTCGTTGTGGGCCCCGGACTGGGCACCCTCGTTGCGGGCCCCGGACTGGGCACCCTCGCTGGAGGACTTCGTGCCATGACTCCTCACTGGAGGCTTCGTGCCATGGCTCATCACTGGAGGCTTCTTGCCATGGATCATCACTGGAGGCTTCGTGCCATGGATCATCACTGGAGGCTTCTTGCCATGGCTCATCACTGGAGGCTTCTTGCCATGGATCATCACTGGAGGCTTCGTGCCATGGATCATCACTGGAGGCTTCTTGCCATGGATCATCACTGGAGGCTTCGTGCCATGGATCATCACTGGAGTGAGGAGACGTATGGGAAGTCTGGTATGTGGAGCTGCCACAGGGCTCACCAGGCTGGGGAGACATACAGGAGGCCTGGTTCTGGCAGGATGCACAGGACTCACCAGGCTGGGGAGACATACTGGAGGCTTGGTTCTTGGCGCTGGCACCAGATAGACTGGGCCGTGGAGGCGCACTGGAGACGCTGGCACAGAGCACACCGGCCTGTGAATGCTCACTCGAGACACCGTGCGCATCACCCCATAACACGGTGCCTGACCAGTCACATGCTCCCCATGGTAAGCACGGGGAGTTGGCTGAGGTCTAAACTCCGACTCCGCCAATCTCCCCGTGTGCCTCCTCCCAAATTGTTTTGGGAGCTGCCTCTCGGGCTTCTGTGACCGGGTCTTGTCCCCTGCCATTCTCTCCTCCCCGGTCCAGCTTGTCCTTCAGGTTGGCGCACGCTGCTTGGTCCCTTGGTGGTGGGTAGTTCTGTCACGGCCGATGCTGGAAGAAGCAGACCAAGGTGCATCGTGATGAGCGTACATATTCCTTTCATTATAGAAAAATGACGCCAACAAAACAAGAAACGAAAGAACAATCGTGAAGCTTACAGGGCATAAGTGCCACTAACAAAAGTCAACTACCCACAACGAAAGGAGGGAAAAAGGGCTACCTAAGTATGGTTCCCAATCAGAGACAACGATAGACAGCTGTCCCTGATTGAGAACCATACCCGGCCAAAACATAGAAACACAAAATCATAGAAAACAAAATATAGAATGCCCACCCCAAATCACACCCTGACCAAACCAACTAGAGACATAAAAAGGCTCTCTAAGGTCAGGGCGTGACAGTAATGAATGTGTTAATTAGAGGATACAACTCTTCTCACTCTGATTGTTGAGTGTTTATGAATAGTGTCTGGTCATATATCCCTCTGATGCGCATACGCAGTAAATCATTATCAATTGAATATATACTGTATATTCATTTGGGTGAATGCATTAAACACAACATTTTGACTCCATGAGGTATCGCTAAAATGTGGCATTGCTATGTTTACACTGATACTTACAGTGTCTTGAATATCAACGACGGCAGTGACAGAAAAAACAAGTGGTCAACCGAAAGAAAAGCCACGGTTGATTTTGCTTTAAGTAAAGTTGCTTTCTGCGGAACTTCTCGAAGTTAAATGATGGCAGCCCCCCTGTGCCCTTGCTTAAATCTAGTTAGTGTAATCACACATATCGACGTGCTTCAGCAGCAGTTTGATAAATGACACGATTAGAGGTCAAATGAACAGTTTCACTTCAGCCATGAGATAAAGACATTAAGATCTTATACGTGTGCGACCGGGACACTCCAAGTCCATCCTTTACTCGGAATTATGACAATTTATTGTGGAGTCCAATGTAGCCTGGCTTTGACATGTTATCATTGCATGATTATTGACCATGTTAACTCTTATATTGGTTTCTTGATTATGTGTTTCTTGATTTAAAAGACTTCTAGCATGAACCACAGAAAGGAGACTTCCAAGCTTTTGTTCAAGACCCTTAGACCCTGGCTACATAAGCTAAGTAAGTAGCTCTGCACGAAACAGAACGGCTCATAGGGCAGGAGCCTATCTCCTGTTTCTGTAGCGTGAGGCAGTTACTCTATCGCAGGGCCGTACCCCAATCTATCTTCTTATTAAGGCCAAGCAGAGACGCATCAGGGTCCCATTTTTACAGTCTTTGGTATGACTCGGCCAGGGATTGAAATCACCACCTTCCGATCTCAGGGCGGCCGCTCTAAGCACAAGGCCACTGAGTTGGCGGCTACGTAAGGTAGTGACCATTTTATAGACTTGAACCCATGCTCCAGTGGTATATCTGTTCCAGAGGCAGCGAGTTAGACCACCATATTGGCCACACACAGTCCGAGACTACTGAGCTCACCTAGAAAGATGAGAGGGAGACAAACAAAACAAAACAAAACATTTGTTCCCCACAATTGTATCTCACAGACAGCCAAGCTGTGAAGGCTTGGAGCAGGGTGGGTTCATGTGCATGTGTGCAGTGCACTGTAGTATCCAGTAAATTGTTTGAAGGAGGATGAGAAATAATGCAGATAAATGATGAGATGTCAAGCCCCTGATGCTCTTAAATGAACCTATTATGGCAGGAGAGGGGCTGGGAGGAGGGCTGTGGAGAGAGGAAGGGTGGCTGGGAGGAGAGGAGGGGGACAGGAGGGGGGCGGGGTTGGGGTGTCTGAACAGGAGGGGCGGGGTGTCTGAGATGGAGAGGGGGAGCATGGAGGTGGGGGGAGTAAGGGGGAAGAAGCGCAGTCATTGCCTCATTATAAGAAGTGTTCAACTTGTCAGTAAAGTGAAAAGAGCTGGAATGATTTCCAGTTTATTTGTCATTTCAGTTATTAAAGCTGTCTACTGGGCTGGCATGAAAATGAATGAACGGGAAGACTCTATACAGAGTAAATTGTGTAGTGACGCAGGCTTGGCTTTCTTCACACAGATAGATAGATCCTCTATTTGTCCAGTGAAGCAGAAAAAATAAACCTTTAAGACATGAAGTGGCACTACATGAGAGAGAGTGGAAGAGGCAGCAGAGAGAGGGAGAGTGAGAGAGCAGGGCAGAGAGAGAGAGTGAAAAAATAGGGAGAGAGAGAGAGCGACGGAGAGGGGGGAGAGAGCGGTAGAGAAAGAGAGAGGCAGGGAGGGCAAAGCAGAGAGAGAGAGAGAGGATCAGAGATCCATGATGTTTATTAAGCCCTGCGTAAATGAGATGTTGCCGTGTGGCGGGCGGTGGGGCGAGGGGGCGGGTGTAGTTCCCGGTTGGGACCGACGGAAGATAAAGCTAAACATTAAAAACTGATTTCTAAAAGAATTAATAACACTCTGAAAGCCATTGATGATCACTCACTGAAGACTTCATTATTGCAATTAATGGACCCCTTGGCTACTTGACCCAATCATCAAAATTAGTGCCAAGGAACCTTTAGGACTGATGGATGGACTGCTGGTGCCTCACAGTGGCTAATTGGCAGCAGCCACAATCAAGAAGGAATACGTTGATGAGACTGTGTGCGTCCCAAATGGCTTCCCATTCTCTATGTAGTGCACTACATTTGACAAGAGCAGATGAGCCCTGGACAAAAGTAGTGCACTACATAGGGAATAGGGTGCCATTTGGGATGTCAACATTGACTGGCATACATGAGTTAACACAGAGGCAGAGAGAAGAAAAGGAGAGGGACAAAAGATGCAGAACAAACACGATGACACACCTTCATCTTTTGAATTTGGATTAACAACTGATCCATTGTAGGAGGTGTAATCCAGCGGTTTTTGAGTAACATGGCCTATACATTTTCATGCGATGTTTATGTCCATGTGCTATAGCCTTCGTCACAACTCGGTAGCATGAGATACTTGCCGTTGATTCTTCACCGTTTTAACACACCTGCTGTAACAACTACTGTAGGAGATGGCGTGACTCTGTCAGCTGTGGATATGAAAGGAAACATTACAATTTCTGGTCAGGGTATGAGGTAGAGCAGTTTCTCTCCTCTCCTCCACTCTCAGGGGTGATATAAACATGATGTATAAACACAAGATGTACCGGACCCAGGTGAGCCATCGCTGGGACGTGGGACGTGGGAGAGCGGGACATACAAAAGCAAACATAAATGATAGCCCCCAGCGCTAGACTCATTGATTTCCCTTTCAGCCAGATGGAAAGGAGGGAGAGGACAAATGGCTCCCTACTTTTCTCCCATCCATCAGACTAGCCAGGCAATAAAATAGTTAGCCTGGATGGGTGATCATGAACTTTGGCTGACAGTGAGGGTTAGCACAGATAATGTATGGGTAACGTATGCTGTACTGGTAGTGTATTGATAATGTATGACTAGTATGAATGCCTATTGCATAAGATCCACTTTTATCTTCCTGGTGGCTAGACATCAATATCATCTGAAAGCTTGGACGGGATCTTAGTACGTTGTCCACCAAGCCACAGCTTTAGGCCTAAGTGAGAGGCCCCTGTATAAAACCTCAGTCAGATCAGTAGTCCCTTTAACTACTGCCGAGTGCCCATATCTCACTAGATCAGTTTGAGATGGCTCATTAGGCCTAAGCATATAGATAACACTCTCAATTGACAAGCACAAAGTATGGGGCTGGCTCCCTCCATTTGGAAACAAGAAGAGAGAGAGAGAAAGAAAGAGAGAAGGCCAGGAGATTGATGTTCATGCTCCTTAGGAACACTCGTTGACTCTGGCACGCCCCTACAGAATGTTCCGACGTATTCCGGAATTCCCAGGGCTTGGCTTCTATTGTTCCGTGGTTCCTCAGTCCTGCAGCCTCAAGGACAGCCTTCACCATTTGACTTGAGCAGTGACAGATGGGCTGCTATAACGCTGTGTGATGGATAACGCCGCTGTACTGGGACTTAATACCTCTAATTGTAACAGCTACATTATCATGGAGATTAATGGCCTTGTCAAAATGTAACTTCTCCACCCCGATTATAGCCCCCCTGCCCCCCTCCTCCCCCATCTTTACCCCCATTTCAAAACACTTTTCAGCTGTTAAAAAAATGTTGCATCCAACTAATTTATTCAAATTATCCCGTCCCTGGTTCCTCGTCTTCTCAGCATTTTTTTTTCTCTCGCTCTCCCCCTCCCTTCCTTCACTCAATCTTGAACCTTTTGGTGCAAATTAACGTAACAAAAAGTATATTAATTAATGTTTGTGGCTTTTAATTTCTGGCAAAGGATGCCTGTCTTGAAGCAGCTGGCTGTTGGGTGGGCTGGGGCGGCTGTGGGCCCATATCGCTAGCATTGTGGTTGAACCCATGCCAGAAAAGTGCAGATGTAATTCTGTTATCTCTTGCTTAGTCATTTATGCAAATTAATTTCAACAATTAGCTCTCTACCGGTATTTCATGAATCATGCAGGAGGAGCTGCCTGGAAAGGAACACTTGCTGATGTGGTAGAAGCAGTTAATGTCTGACTAACATCTAAATGTCTAAACAGCAGCCATGGAGGCCAAGAATGTGTCTCAAATGGCACCCCATTCCCTATGTAGTGTACTACTTTTGACCAGGGTTCATAGGGCTCTGGTCAAAAGTAGTGCACTATATAGGGAACAGTCATAGCGTGGCATTTGGGACTCTTTACAGTTTTTATTTGGCCCCCCCAAGTTTTCTGAGCAAAAAAAAAAAAAAGAGTTAAAAAATATATATACATTCTTGGACCTAGAACATAGTAAAAACACCAGCAAATCAGCTGTAAGTGAGAGTTACAAAAAAAACATTCCAATGCATAATAGAGAGATATATGTGATCGCATACAAATGTAAGCAAGATTTGAAATGATTATGTTTTAGTCAAATATGATATCTGTCTGGTCTACTTGCGGTTTACAGTTTACAAATAATTTGCAAGTATGTTCCAGCCACCTGACCATCCGCTCCAGAAAAAAACTGTCCCGCTGCTGAATCTAGTTGATTATCCCTGCTTTATAGTGTACTACTTCTGCCAAGGGCCCATAGGGCTCCATGGTTAAAAGTAGGGCAACTATAGGGAATAGAGATGGGAATTGCCAGGGACCTCACCATACGATATTATCACAGAACTTAGGAGCAGATACAATATGTATTGCGATTCTCCCGATTCTATATGTATTGTGATTCGATACTGTGATTCTATTGCGATTTGATGTTCCAAACATATTTCTAACTGTATCTCTGCTGCAGAGAGACAAGAGAGAGCATGAGAACATTTGTTTGGATCATTAAAGTGCTGAAAACATGTTGGCTCACTATTTAAAAAGAAGATTTAGAACAATCAATAGGATGAAAAATAACGGAGTCAAAGTATCGATTTAATATCGTCCAAAAATAATATTGCGATATGTATTATTCCCCCCTTCACTAAGGAATAGGGTGCCATTTGGGATGCGTACAGTCTTTGTGGGTTGTGACACTACTATACAGTATGTGTCTCAGACACGGGCCAATGTTTGGTGCTACTAGCTGTACAGCGTATTATTTCATCCCCCGGTCATACTACGGAAGTAATAACACGACATGGCTTTCAAAATGCGATAAATCAAATGCCTTAGATTTGAAGGGAAAGTACTCCCATGCAGTTATAGCTGTTAGTGTATGACCTTAATCACTTGGCAATAGGCCTATGCTACTACTGACGGAGACACACTCTAGTGAATCAGGCAATTTGCTTTAGTTAATATCCCTGATGTGGTCTGTGTGTGTCTGGATTATAACTGGTTTAATCTAGATCGCTGCTGTATTTTTGGGTTGCAACCCTTGGAATTTCAAATGAATGGAGAAGTGGTTAGTTAAAGAGATATAGAACAGGATTCTGTTGTAGACAGAATATTGCTGTAGTTGATTGATTTTCTTATCTTTTTCTTATGTGTTTAACATGTCCAATGGATACAGCCTCCGTTTCTAAGATAAAGCTGACACTTCATTTGATATGCATAGGTCTCCTCAAATAAAGTCCACAGTTTGATTTTAGAACTAAACTCACCAACAATAACACTTACTCAAGTGTCGGTTTAATGTCAAATTATGGATTGTGTGCGTCTTTCATATGCATGGAGATTTTACCCAATACCGAAAATACATCAGATATTATATCTTCATTTTTTTTGCACTGAAAGTCCATTTTGCCGAGAGGCAGGCGAGTGAAACAACATTTTCTCATTACGACCAGTAGGGGGAGTTTGTCCCCTATAGTTTCTGACCGAGCAGTTCATTTCCATCGCTTTCCTCTGAACTCTGTGCTTGATTGCTCCTAGTAAAATATTTATGACTATGAAAATAATGCAGATTTTGTTTCACATTTTTCTGTGATAGACCTAAGCATACTGTTGAGGAAAATGTGCAACCCTTAACGGTTCATAATGTAGATTACGATATCATACCAAAAAAAACATAGCCCACGTCAGGGGAGGGGTCACCACTGAAAATCAGGTTTTTGATTTGCAAGTGTTAAATATGACTCAGAGAAAGCTGTATCTTTTGTACGGGGAAAGTAGAGTTTGAACTAGCGTCATGTACGGAAGCCACTGGCAGCTACTCTGCCTAACATCTTCCCAAAGCTAAGGAGATGACGGCAAAAGGAAATCGAAATGGAGGTTTGCTTGGTTTGAAATAATAATTGAATAAGCATGTTTCTTGGTGTAGAGGCCAATGAAACTTGGACATGATCTATAAATACTATACTAGACATGTTTTAAAAAGATAAAACATTAAACGTAATAAAGGGAATCCATACCCCATTGCTAATGACATGTAATCTCTGTGACATTTATGTGTTGTTACGCAAATGTATTGGGAACATTCTCCCAGTAAGTGCCTGCTAACTCAATTGCACTTGTATATTTCTTCCGTTTCAGTGTTTAATGTCCATTAAGAGTTTGAGACGCCATGCCTGAGAACTATAATGGTGAGTGTTCAGGCTGCACACTACACAACAGCATCCGTTTTTCATGGGCTTCTGAAGAGCAATTACTGCAAATGTCTTCATTTTTTAATTGCATTTGCCTTGTCACTCTCTCATAAGCCATTATATAAAACAAGGGTAAAATGACCTTTGATTGACGTAATCTTATGGACACGTTTTACCAAGCGTTTTGAGATATTGGTTGGGTGTTTTGTTATTCAGAAGGATGTATATTATACAGGCAAATATACTGTGTGTATTTACAGTATATAAATATATATATATATATATATTACTACCGTTCAAAAGTTTGGTGTCACTTAGAAATGTCCTTGTTTTTGAAAGAAAAGCCAGTATTTGTCCATTTGGAGGACCCATTTGAGACCAAGCTATAACTTCCTGACTGATGTCTTGAGATGTTGCTTCAATATATCCACATAATTTCCCTGCCTCATGATGCCATCTATTTTGTGAAGTGCACCAGTCCCTCCTGCAGCATAGCACCCCCACAACATGATGCTGTCACCCCCGTGCTTCACGGTTGGGATGGTGTTCTTCAGCTTGCAAGCCTCCCCCTTTTTCCTTCAAACATAACAATGGTCATTATGGCCAAACAGTTGTACTTTTGTTTCATCAGACCAGAGGACATTTCTCCAAAAAGTACAATCTTTGTCCCCGTGTGCAGTTGCAAACCGTAGTCTGGCTTTTTATGGCGGTTTTGGAGCAGTGGCTTCTTCCTTGCTGAGTGGCCTTTCAGGTTATGTCGATATAGGACTTGTTTTACTGTGGATATAGATACTTTTGTACCTGCTTCTTCCAGCATCTTCACACGGTCCTTTGCTGTTGTTCTGGGATTGATTTGCACTTTTCACACCAAAGTGCGTTCATCTCTGGGAGACGCGTCTCCTTCCTGAGCGGTATGACGGCTGCTGTGTGGTCCCATGGTGTTTATACTTGCACACTATCATTTGTACAGACGAACGCGGTACCTTCAGGCGTTTGGAAATTTCTCCCAAGGATGAACCAGACTTGTGGAGGTCTACAATTTTTCTTCTGAGGTCTTGGCTGATTTATTTTGATTTTCCCATGATGTTAATGCAAAGAGGCACTGAGTTTGAAGGTAGGCCTTGAAATACATCCACAGGTAAACCTCCAATTGACTCAAATTATGTCAATTAGCCTATCAGAAGCTTCTAAAGCCATGACATCATTTTCTGGACTTTTCCAAGCTGTTTAAATGCACAGTCAACTTAGTGTATGTAAACTTCTAACCCACTGGAATTGTGATACAGTGAATTATAAGTGAAATAATCTGTCTGTAAACAATTGTCGGAAAAATGACTTGTGTCATGCACAAAGTAGATGTCCTAACCGACTTGCCAAAACTATAGTTTGTTAACAAGACATTTGTGGAAGTGTTGAAAAACAAGGTTTAATGATTCCAACCTAAGTGTATGTAAACCTCCGCCTTCAACTGTATATATATATTTTTACAGTGCACCTACCTGATAATATGGTATGGTGCCATAAATAGGCTATGATAAATGAGTCACCCATACAATATTTTTTTCACCAATTTGTTATTACTAGAAATGACGGTAGTGTGTGTATGTATATATATATATATATATATAAAAATATGTGTAGGCTATAACTTACATTTTTTAAATCCATGCCATCATGTCTATCATTTGAATTTCAGGTTCATCCTGGATTTCATAGTGTCATGCTTATTTTACAACTGTAAATCGTCAATCAACGTTCTTCCTGATCCCAAGTAATAACTGATGTAACAGAAGACACATTCAACATCCTACACAGGACCTATATACACAGGAGACTCCCCTTATATCCTACACAGGAGAACTGCCTGTCACAAATGACTTGTCTCTGTGAAATGCAGAACTGAGTGTCTGTGACTGCGTCCTTGGTGTATGTAATTCACCATGGTTTAACGACCGGAGAGGAAAGGAAGTGTGTATGTGTGTGTCTGTGTGTGTCTGTGTGTGTCTGTGTGTGTCTGTGTGTGTCTGTGCGTGTCTGTGCGTGTCTGTGCGTGTCTGTGCGTGTGTGTTCTGGAGATCGGCCAAAGCCAGTGGAGAGGCCAAAGTGTCAAAAGGTCAACCGGAAGTGATGTCATCAGTGCTTGTGTTCTGAGATGGCTCTTTTCTGCTGCAGAGTAATGGCAATGGCAGAACAGTATCTGATACAATTTGTGTAGGGCAGAAAATGGGGCAAGAGGTGGGTGGGGATGTTGTAATATTCACATTGCATTAGGTAAGTCTGCAAAAAGCAGTTTTGCTCCCCAACCTGCCAATGTAAATGCAATTACAGCTGTACAAGAAGGTCAAATATTTGACTTGGGTCTATTAGAAAACAACAGTTAGATGTTTGCAACGGTCAAATGTTTGCTGACAATACACAATGTTGTCATTAGTTATTATAAATACTAATATTATTATTAAAAATAAATATGATTTGTATAGTAGTACTACTACTGTAGAAGTATTAGCAGTAGCAGTGGTAGTATAGGCGATGTATAATTGAATTGGTAGTAATAAATCTGCAGTAAAATAGTGCCCAGAACATTCATATCCCCATTGCTTGTAATCATCCAAATGCAACATTTTATGAAGTTGCCAAAAGGGAAAGTGTATTGTCTGAAACCTTTGCATTTTATAATGGTGCTGTCATAACTATTCTTCTCTATTCAAGGCTAAATGAATGTGAGCCACATCTTTTAAACTAAGCTAACAAATGAACACATTCTCCCTCATCAAACCAGCTCTGACAGTGATGTATGGATTCCAAGATGGGCTCTGAAAAACTGATGGATTTGTGATCTTATAAATGCTTAGACAAACTAATGCATGTAATTATTTTTCCCCATCTGAAGTCTATTGCAAAGCATCTTATTACAATATCATTAGTCAAAATGGACCCCAAAATGATACAGTTTGCACATTTTTCTTCAGGGCAATTATGGGACGTTTATTTCTTTGACTGGAATAAAAACGAATTCAATTTGTTTCTTTCTCGGGAAGACATTATTGGCCATTGCAGTGTAAGTGTTGGTAATTGTAGAAAATCTTATTTGCCGCACTCTTGTGTATAACCATCAGCCAATGGAGATTGGGAGATTGCCCATGTGGGGTGTGCATGCATACAGATGTATGCTAAAGAAGAGTGCTGCTGTGTGTGTGTGTGTGTGTGTGTGTGTGTGTGTGTGTGTGTGTGTGTGTGTGTGTGTGTGTGTGTGTGTGTGTGTGTGTGTGTGTGTGTGTGTGTGTGTGTTTGTGTCTTTTTCAACATTCTTGAGAAAGAGAATGAAACATGGTAGGAGCGGTAGCAAAGCTCATTAGCAGAGTACCAGGGGATCTTAGGCTCATAGCAGCCCCCTCTACCCTAGTCACCAGGGCTCTCCGCTGGGCTAGGGCCACAGCGTCTACAGCATCTAGAACTTCCATGAAACGGAGACCTTGATCTCTCTCTTCCACATCATCACATCACAACTTGAACAAATGTAGCTGCACTCCTTCAGTGTGACCTTGTTTCTGTTATATTATGCTTAGGATTCATGATGATGTGTATTTGACCATAAGATCTTTTATTAAATAGGCTTATGCTCTATTGCAACCTGTATTCTTAATGTTATGTTTAGGACTGCTGTCTGAGTTATCAGGTAAAGTGTACGGTGTCCTTTCTTGGCCAAAGTGTCGGTGTACTGTACTGTAGCATCACTGTTTAACACTAACAGTGTTGACACTGCAGTGAGACTGTAAGGTCCTCATACTAAACCCTTTATCATAATCCTACTGGTCTCAGAGTTGAAACTACAGCCATTTCCTGGTGGCTGAAATATGTGATGTGATACCGGAGTGATTTTCTTATTAAAGGCTGAAACTGTAATGAATGTGTCGAGACGTAATGAAACGGACTTAGCCGCCATATAAAAACATACAATTATATTTGCTATTATTATGATTGCACTATTTTTATGGGAGTGAACTACGGTTAAACCTGTGGAATGCCGACTTTTCCCTGCCTCTCCTTTGACAAATGAGATGTTCATTGAACAATTATCGTTTTTGCGATCGCAAATGTGGTGATGTAATTTGTCACTGTCTCATTGTGTGTTTAAAACCATATTAATCAAGTGATTAATTGCTAAATATTAGTCATGGAACAAGAACTGTGTTTCTTATTCTAGTGCATCACCAATGTGCCTTTTACAGTAACTTGACTCTTGTATTATAACATTTTACTTGGTGTTAGAACTACAGTACCAGCCAAAAGTTTGGACACACCTACTCATTCAAGTTTTTTTTTTTAAATGTTTATTATTTCTTTCCTCCTTAATGTGTTTGAGCCAATCAGTTGTGTTGTGACAAGTTAGGGGTGGTATACAGAAAAAAGCCCTATTTGGTAAAAGACCAAGTCCATATTATGGCAAGAACAGCTCTAATAAGCAAAGAGAAATGACAGTCCATCATTACTTTAAGTGCAGTTGCAAAAATCCACCAAGCGCTATGATGAAACTGGCACTCACGAGGACCACCACAGGAAAGGAAGACCCAGCGTTAACTCTGCTGCAGAGGATACGTTCGTTAGAGTTACCTGCACCTCAGAAATTGCAGCCCAAATACTGTAAATGCTTCACAGAGTTCAAGTAACAGACACATCTCAACATCAACTGTTCAGAGGAGACTGTGTGAATCAGGCTTAGCTGCAAAGAAACCACAACTAAAGGACACCAATAAGAAGAAGAGACTCACTATGGCCAAGAAACACGAGCAATGGACATTAGACCGGTCGAAATCTGTCCTTTGGGCTGATGAGTCCAAATTTGAGATTTTGGTTCCAACTGCCGTGTCTTTGTGGTAGGATGATCTCCGCATGTGTGGTTCCCACCGTGAAGCATGGAGGAGGAGGTGTGAGGGTGCATTTCTGGTGACATTGTCAGTGATATATTTAGAATTCAAGGCACATTTAACCTGCATGGCTACCACAACATTCTGCAGTGGTACACCATCCCATCTGGTTTGCGCTGTGGGACTATAATTTGTTTTTCAACAGGACAATGACCCAACACACCTCCTAGCTGTGTAAGGGATATTTGACCAAGATGGAGAGTGATGGAGTGCTGAATCAGATGACCTGGCCTCCACAAATCACCCGACCTCAACCCAATTGAGATGGTTTGGGATGAGTTGGACCGCAGGGTGAAGGAAAAGCAGCCAACAAGTGCTCAGCATATTTGTAACTCCTTCGAGACTGTTGAAAAAGCATTCCAGGTGAAGGTGGTTGAGATAATACCAAGAGTGTGCAGAGCTGTCATCTTGATAATACTTGCGCTTGCTTACAGGCATAATGGTCCTCCCTCCTATTCACATGTCAATGACAAGTTGATCATCTCTTAGGAGATCAAAGATGAATACATGAAAATGGATAAATCATTCCAACACACTGTGAATATGAATCACCGGAGAGGATCCTACTCACAGTTTTGATATGACTGTTATTGTTTTCATTTTTTAAGAAAGTGAGCGGTCTTAAATCAAGAAAACAATGCTAATAGTGGTTGATAGAGTAATCATTTAATGTTGTTTTACCTTGTAATAGGTGTGTGGTATCACGGTTTATTTAAGATGTTGAACGGGTGCTCTAAATGGCCACTGGAGGGGGCTAGGTTAATGTGTCATACCACTCTTTCTTTCTGCACACCTCTCTCTCTCTCTCTCTTCCCTCTCCTTTTTGAACACACTCCAGTTCAAAAAACAATTCTAATTGGGCCTTTTGCTCTTTCTCCCCTTCCCCGCTTCGCCTCAGTGATAGACATATACCGGGTTCCACTTCTATCTTAGATGCACAATTTAATTCTGACAAATGTGATGTTTCAGTTAAAATGTTAATGGGGATAACAGGACTGTGAGAAGAGAAGCAGACATCAAAGAGACTGCATTAATACTTACTACTCATGTTATTTCTGCTGCTGTTTAGTCTCCCGGGGAGAGGAATATTCCAGGCGTGTTTGAGGAGAATCTCCTGTTTTCTCGGTGTTGTTAATACGTTCTGATACTTCAGTTCCTCAAGGTAAAGTACCTCGGCATGCAAATGAGGCAGGCTGATGGGTTGATCGTGGTGGGTGCTCCGCCAAATGACAGATCTGAAGTAAGGGGGTTGAGCCCTCAGCCCAGATCTACAGATGTAAGGAGTGGTTGCTTTGAAGAAGATTCCATCAAAAGAAACAATAAATGAAGGAGAACGTTGCATTAAATACCTTGTGTTTTGAACTCCGACAGACAAATCTCAATTGGCTGGCATTTGAAAGAACAATGGTGGAGTCAATCTGTGTGGGGGAATATGAAAGACTTTTAACTATGAATTCCTCTTTCAGGTGCCTGATTGTTACAGTGTTTCTGATAATGTGAAACCCCTACGTGTAACTTTAACCTTTGCGAATGTCTACTTCGTTTAGAGGAAAAGGACATGAGTCTTGTAAGGAGTGCTGATAACAATCAACCAACCAATCAAATGTATTTATAAAGCCCTTCTTACATCAGCTGATGTCACAAAGTGCTGTACCGAAACCCAGCATAAAACCCCAAACAGCAAGCAATGCAGGTGCAGAAGCACGGAATACTGATATAAACTGATAGAGCATCAGTTTAGCCTTTTAGATCATAATGAATTATATACAAGTATGGACAGGGGGCAACTGATCCTAGATCAGCACTCCTACATGGGCCTTGGCCTGCTTGTCTCATTCCTGTACTGTTGATGTAAGGTGAGCTCAGTTCAGCTCCTCACTATCTCACTCGCTCCGGGTCCCCGGGCTAGATTCTCTCCTCTCCTGCCGTGTGGTGTGATGTGCTGTGCTCACCGTCTTACCGACAACCCTGCCAACTGCGCTAAGTGTCTTTTAACCAGGTGAAACAGTGCTGACCTCCCTCCGACACACATCCTCCTCATGACAAGTGAAACGTGGGGGAGGGGAGCGTATTCACCGAGACGTACGGAATTTGGCCCTACTACATGTCTGCCAGAAGCAGTTATGTGTCAGTCTAAGACGATGTAAACATTGACGTGACCAATAAGGCCCAGGTAGCAGTGAATCTGTCAGTGTGGATTTGTACAGCCTTCGCTCTCCCTCCCCCAGCTCTCCTTCCTAGTGCTTTGCTGGCCTGTGTACACACACACACACACACACACACACACACACACACACACACACACACACACACACACACACACACACACACACACACACACACACACACACACACACACACACACACACACACACACACACACACACACACACACACACACACACACACACACACACACACACACACACACACACACACACACACTTGCAGTAGCTGCAGTCTGTGTTTACTCATAGTGCAGCAATGGGTCGGTCACGTTTTCTGCAGCAAGCAGTTTCCAAAATGTGATACTGACATTGTTCTCCAAGTTACAGTTTTTTTCAATCGCTTTGGTGCAATTTGTACAAGTATGTGGTACATTTTCACAACCAAAACAGATCATCAAAAAGGCAGTTGCTTCAAAACTGAGCACATTTTCAATTGGCTAAGTACAACAGATAAAATGTCACGCCCTGACCTTAGAGAGCCTTTTTATGTCTCTATTTGGTTTGGTCAGGTTGTGATTTGGGGTGGGCATTCTATGTTTTGTTTTCTATGTTTCTTTATTTCTATGTTTTGGCCGGGTATGGTTCTCAATCAGGGACAGCTGTCTATCGTTGTCTCTGATTGGGAACCATACTTAATGACCCCTTTTCCCTCCTTTCAGGGTGGGTAGTTGACTTTGTTAGTGGCACTTATGCCCTGTAAGCTTCACGGTCATTTTTGTTATTTATTGTTTTGTTGGTGACATTTTAACAAATAAAATAAAATGTATGCTCACCACGCTGCACCTTGGTCTTCTTCCAGCATCGGCCGTGACATAAAATCCCTTTTTCAAACTTAATCAGTATTTCATTGAAAAATTATTGTTTCACATTGCAATACATGTTCATATGAAGTAAATTGCCTTTCACAATGCAATGCTCACATTACGTTTGACATAATTTCCCCTTCATTTGTTGAAATACATTTTACTATTACTTAATCCAAATGCTCTTTAATTGATGATCCCTGAACCATTTGGTAAACCTATAGATTTTTACATAGGTTTGTCTGCTACAGATTTTGAGAACTATCATACGTAATGAAAATGTATGTCTGTCAAATATAAACATGTCAGGTATATTCTGTACCATTATGACTGTTATGATTTTACTTCACAGTAAGTTAAAAAAAAAGATCAGAGATGTACATGTACTGTATGTAATGCATCCCCGATACGGATAACATGTATCCATAATAATGTTGCTGGGCTCTTTTTGATGGGGAGTTTCACACTGCTTTACTAAAATTGCATTGGCCAATACAGTACTGTAATACCGTAATATATGCCATTTATGTAGCAGATGCTTTTATGCAAAGTGACAAGAGTGAGTCCACACATTTTTGTATGTGACCCCAATGGGAATCGAACACACAACTCTGGTGTTGCTAGTGCCACCCTCTTACTAACTGAGCAGCACAGGACCACTACAATACATAAATACAATACAATACTGTAGAATACAATACAGGTGGAGGCGTCCGATTGCCACCCTCCTCCAGGCCATGGATGACGCATGCAATGATATCAATCCAGACCTACAGTATATGAGGCTTGGATTCGCAATGCCAAAAGGTTTCTCCCCAGGCGCATGAACAATGAGGACATGTCGATAAGAACCTATGTCCACATGCTCAAGACAGGCTTGATGCAAACTAGTGCCTGCTAAACGTTTTCTTTTGTTTCTTTTTTCAGCACACCTAAGCTGTAATTATATCTGAACAATATATTTTTGCATCAATTACTGTAAAAGATGGCTTCAATGATCACACCTTTGATTACACATGGGACAGAAATGATGGAAATTAGATGTAAAACAATTTTATGGGTAAATTTCGATGTGAAAACAGTGTAATGTGCTGTAATTTACAGTACTGTAGCATACTGCATTCACAGGGCTATTTGTTGGGGGATTAGGCCTGGCTCGCAGTCGGCGTTCCAATTCATCCCAAAGGTGTTCGATGGGGTTGAGGTCAGTGCTCTGTGCAGGCCAGTCAAGTTCTTACAAACCGATCTCGAGAAACCATTTCTGGATGGACCTCACTTTTTTGCACGGGATACAATGCTGTCATGCTAAAACAGGAAACTGTTGCCACAAAGTTGGAAGCTCAGATTGTTACACGCTTCAGCACTCGGCAGTCCCGTTCTCTGAGCTTGTGTGGCCTACCACTTCGCGGTTGAGCCGTTGTTGCTCCTAGAAGTTCCTACTTCACAATAACAGCACTTACAGTTGACCTGGGCAGTTCTAGCAGGGCAGAAATTTGACAACTTGACTTGTTGGAAAGGTGGCATCCTATGACGGTGCCACTTTGAAAGTCACTAAAAACTTCAGTAAGGCCATTCTACTGTCAATATTTGTCTATGGAGATTGCATGGCGGTGTACTCGATTTTATACACCTGTCAGCAACTGGTGTGGCTGAAATAGCCGAATCCACTAATTTGAAGTGGTGTCCACATACTTTCGTATAGGCCTATATAGTGTATTTTGATTCAATGGTGGTGTGAATGCACAATAAAAGGTTTCGAATATAAGACTTGCTGCGTTACAAGTGTTTCCAGTTTGGAGTTTTGTACTGAGAGTTCAAAAATTCACCACATACTTGTGAAAATTGCTTCATAAGCAATAGAAAAAAACGAATTGATTAATGTCTGAGAAAATCACTTTCAGACAGACAATGGAAAACTGACTCTGCGTCCCAAATGGCATACTATTCCCTATGTGGTGCACGACTTTTGACCAGAGACAGCAGTGCACTATGTAGGGAATAGGGTGCCTTTTGGGACGAGGCAAAACACAGCAGAAGGAACACATGATCATACCGCCCAAACCTCTCCTCTTATGTTGTCTTTTGCAGGACTGTGCCAGACCAGTGTTGTGGGCTATGTTTAAACTACACTTTGGCTTGTTCCTAGGTTCTTATTGTAACCTTTTTTGTTCCAGTTCCGCCCCTTCGTTTTTGATTTCCCCAAAGTGTTTTATGTGTGCTTTTCTTTGGGCTCCGGACTTAGAAGGGACTCCCAAATGGCAACCTATTCCCTATAGATAGTGCACTACTTTTGACCAGAGTCCAAGGGACATGGTCAAAAGAGGTGCACTAAATAGGGAATAGGGTGCCATTTGGGACACAGTGTTGGAGTTGGCAAGGTGGAGAAGAGCAGAGAGACAACTGTCCGAGAGAGACGTGGGAGTAAAATGAAATGGCTGTTTATTCTTTTTTGTAAAAACCACATACCTTTTCAATGGATTTGGATTAGGGCCTAAAACAACATTGGAGGCCATGTGCACAAATTACAGGTCCTGCTAGGGGGCGAAAGGGGTTCATTGTAGCTGTTCTGCAAAAATAATAAATTGTGAGTTTCTGGATATGAGGATATGCAAAAGGTTGAACTGTGCAATAATCAAACACATTAGGAAAAAAATGAAGAGTTTATTTCCAAAACACAATAGTCCCCCCCCAAAAAATCACATTTGTGTTTTTCACCAAAAATGACTGCTTATGGGTACCTTCATGTGTGTGTATTTTTTGGGGTGTGTATTAAACCGTTTTTGTTGTTGTTGCAAAATGCGTTATATCCCTTGTTAAGCTGGAATGGAATGTTTGTATACTGTATATTTGACTGTGACATGTGGTTGTGTCACGTAGCTATCTTAACATGAATGCATTAACTGTAAGTCGACCTGGATAAGAGCATCTACTAAATTACTAAAATGTCAAATGTGACTGTTTTACATACAGATCTCCTATTACTGTATTAATACATTTGTTAAACATTTTTGTGCAGTTCTTTATTAAAAATGTAGTTATTTGTTACATTTGACTGTGGAAACCCTAGCAGTACTACTTACACTGAGTGTACAAAACATTAGGAACACCTTCCTATTCAGTTTTCCCTCAGAACAGCCTCAATTCGTCGGGGCATGGACTCTACAAGGTATCAAAAGCATTGACTCCAATGCTTCCCACAGTTGTGTCAAGTTGGTTGGATGTCCTTTGTCTGGTGGACCATTCTTGATACACATGGGAAACTGTTGAGCTTGGAAAAAACCCAGCAGCATTGCAGTTCTTGACACACTCAAACCGATGCGCCTGGCACCTACTACCATACCCTGTTCAAAGGTACTTACGCTACATCTTTTGTCTTGCCCATTCACCCTCTGAATGGCACACATACACAATCCATGTCTCAATTGTCTCAAGGCTTAAAAATCCTTCTTTGACCTGTCTCTTCCCCTTCTTCTACACTGATTGAAGTGGATTTAACAGGTGACATAAATAACGGATCATAGCTTTCACCTGGATTCACCTGGTCAGTCTACAGTATGTCATGGAAAGTGCAGATGTTCCTAATGTTTTGTACACTGTTTCTCTCTGAAATGAAACCATCAGGTGATAGATTTCAAACAAATACACGTCTGTCATTGAACAAGCCCATGCCAGGATTACGTAGTAAAAAACACAATCTTTCATAAGTTATTTAAACAATAAAAGCTCATTTGTCAACCTTTCTGAAAATTGATACATAACATTTTAGGAAAGAAACTCTACGAATACAATGCCTTCAGAAAGTATTCATACCCCTTGACTTATTCCACTTTTTGTTGTGATACAGCCTGAATTCAAAATTGATTAAATATTATTGTTGTTTCACCCATCTACACACAATACCACATAATGACAAACTGAAAACATGTTTTAGAACATTTTAGCAAATTGGTTGAAAATGAAATACAATCATATCTCATTTACATAAGTATTCAGACCCCTGATTCAATACTTTGTAGAAGCATGTGATTACAGCTTTGAGTCACCTTTGTATCAGCTTCGCCTCTCTGGATTTGGGGATTTTCTCACATTCTTCCTTGCAGATTTTCTCTGTTAAGTTAGATAAAGAGTGGCGGTGAAAAGCAATCTTCAAGTCTTTCCACATATTTTCAATGGGATTCAGGTCTAGGCTTTGCCTGGGTCGCACTAGGACTTTCACATTCTTATTCTGAAGCCAATTTAGGGTTGCTTTGGCTGTATGCTTGGGGTCATTGTCCTGTTGGAAAGTAAATCTTCGCCCCAGTCTAAGGTTGCTTGCACTCTGAAGCAGGTTCTAATCAAGGACTTGTCTGTAGATGGCTACATTCACTGTTCCCTCTATCCTTACCAGTCTCCCAGTCCCTTTATCTGAAAAGCATCCCTCATAACATGATGCTGCCACCACCATGCGTCTCGGTAAGCATGGTGCTAGACGGGTGTTGAGCTGTGCCTGGTTTTCTCCAGACACAGTGCTTTGCGTTCAGGCCAAAAAGTGACATTTTTCGTCTCATCAGACCACATACTCTTTTGCCTTATGCTCTCAGAGACTCTCATGTGCCCTTTTAGCAAACTCCAGGCGTGCTGTCATGTGCCTTTTTCTCAGGAGTGGCTTCCGTCTGGCCACTCTCCCGGTGACTCGGTTTCATTGGATGGCCAGCTGCGCCTTAGCTCAATTAGGAGTGTCATAGCAAAGGGGTTGTGAACACTTATCCAAATCAGATATCTCTGTATTTCATTTTCAATACATTTGCACACAAAAAACCTAAAAACATGCATTCACTTTTTCATTATGGGGTATTGTGTGTAGATGAATTCCGGTTGTAACACCAAAGTGTGGATTAAGTCCAGGCATATTCATACTTTCTAAAAGTACTGTATATCCCCAATTTAGTGTTATACTAGGATTTCAAAATATCACGTTCTGAAATGTCTATAGGAAAAACAAGCAGTGACCAAAGCAGATACGGTTATCGCTCCTTACATTATTTCATAAATGATTGCTTCCAACGTTAACGGCAGGGGTGGAAAGAGTACAGAAATATCCTTCTCAAGTAGAAGTTAAACTACTCAAGTAAAAGTTTAAAAAAATAGCTCATTTCAAAAGTACTCACTCACCCACCCACCCATACAATCAATCAATCAATCAATCAATCAATCAATCAATTTTATTTTATATAGCCCTTCGTACATCAGATAATATCTCGAAGTGCTGTACAGAAACCCAGCCTAAAACCCCAAACAGCTAGAATGCAGGTGTAGAAGCACGGTGGCTAGGAAAAACTCCCTAGAAAGGCCAAAACCTAGGAAGAAACCTAGAGAGGAACCAGGCTATGAGGGGTGGCCAGTCCTCTTCTGGCTGTGCCGGGTGGAGATTATAACAGAACTATGCCAAGATGTTCAAAAATGTTCATAAGTGACAAGCATGGTCAAATAATAATCATGAATAATTTTCAGTTGGCTTTTCATAGCTGATCATTAAGAGTTGAAAAACAACAGGTCTGGGACAGGTGGCGGTTCCATAATACAAGGCCAAATGGGTAGTGCCAGGGAACATTGGATATAGTTAAAATACTTGATGTCAAATTGGCTCTGGAGGCAACAACAGAACATCATGGAAATGCAAAATTAATGAGCCCCCCTGAAATATATAGATAGCTAGCTATACTAGGTGCTATAGCCATCCACAGAAACATGTTGATCATTCATAACTAGCTAGCTAGTTATCTTAGCTAGCTACTGTACCAGAGTGTAAAACTTTCTGTGACCTCATAATCTACTATTATGGATAGCCTACAAAATGGTACTCTTTAACAGATGGTTTTAATAAGGTAGCGAAGTACAATACTTCATTCAAAACATGAAAGAAAAATGACTGAATTATTGTATTCACTAAAAGCTTCAGACAGTACTCATTTAATCAATCTAGAATGGCCAGGGATATACAAGAATTCAGAATACATTTATGTAATATTCTCTAATGCCACAACACTAGACTAACTTCTGGTCTGGTCTGGACAAGAGAGCATGTGAGTAGTGCTTCTGTCCAGGCCTTGGTGGTGAGACTACAGCCAGGCCGGTAGCTAAATGAATCCCACATGGCACCCTATTCCTTATTTAGTGCACTACTTCTGACCAATGCCCATAGTGCTGGATGGGAGGAGGAGGACCAAAAGGTTGCTGGTTCAAATCCCTGAGCTGATTAAGTGAAAGATCTGTCAATGTGCCCTTCAGCAAGGCACCTAACCCGAATTGCTCCTGTAAGTTGCTCTGGATAAGAATGTCTGCTAAATGACTAAAATGTCAAAATGTTGAATAGTGATGGTCAACTTTAGTGCACTACATAAGGAATATGATTCCATTTGGGACACAACCTAGAGGTTTGGTATTTTTTACTTTAGTTTATTTGGTAAATATTTTCTTAACTCTTCTTGAACTGCACTGTTGGTTAAGGGCTTGTAAGTATGCATTTCATGGTAAGGTCTACACTTGTTGTATTCGGCGCATGTGACAAATAAAGACGGCTCTGCCTTTCCTCAGTTCTGAGCTGAGCCTAGCTGTCCTCCTCCTCCCATCCAGCTCCCGTGACCTCCCATGACCCCTGGTGTGGAACCAGTGGCCTATTGTCCAGTGGCTGATGGGAGCAGGTAGGGTCAACTGCAGCCAGGAAATGGGGTTACTCAGCACATAACAACCCAGCCACTGAGGTCCAGCGGTCTGGAACACATCTACTCATCCATCAATGTCCTATCTCTCGATTCCCTCTCGATTCTCTCCAAACCCTACTAATGTAATGAAACCATTGTCTCTCAGTTCGTTTGGAATCTCAGTTCTTTTGGGGAACCATCGGTTCTTTTAGTGTTTGGAACAGGGGTGTTAAAACATACAGACGAGGACATTTTTACTTTACTCAACCCTGTAATTATACCTTGGGTATTGCAGTTCTTAGCTAAGCCAAGATGGGTTTTTTATGAGCCAAAGCAGTGTAAAGGTGGAAAATAGTGGGTGATATCATCCTGTTGTTGAGTGTATAGGAAGATGGAGATGAGACCAAATATTCCCTCTGCTCCGTATTGTTTTGGCAGTCAAACGTTACATTAGTGGGTGTGTTGTGGTCTCTGGGTCTCCAACACACCCCAGCAGCACTGCCTTTGTGTGAGAACACAGGTCACAACTATTTGTGACTTTTTTCCATCGAGTTTGGTCTGAGCCATAGCATGCCAGGGTATATATAAGTACGTTTCACCGACCCGGGCAGCGCAAGAAAAACCTTTCAGTTGAAGTTTTACAAAGGGGGCAGGAAAAATATGATGAACATCAAAAAGGTCACGTACGAGATAGACTAGAGAGAGACACGTGACCGCAGTGGGTTGAGGCAGGACACAGCTGTGGCTGGGCTGGCCAGTTTAACACTGCCTTTGGCTGCGAAGAGAGATCGTGATCCAGTACAGACACAGGCAGAGTACCAAATGGCACCCTAATTCCTACATAGGGCACTACTTTCGAAAGTAGTGCACTAGGGAATGGGGTGCCATTTGGAACACATCCAGAGGCCCAGCAGCCACGTTAGAACACGCTGCACCTCTTCAGTTCAGCTTTTTATCACATTGGCTTCACCCACAGTTAATGGGGATATTCCGTAACACTTGTAACCTACAGTTAAACTGCACTATGATGCAGTTATAATGCATCTGAAGACTTGTCATAAGCATGTATGACTCCTTTATATTGTATTTCCCTAATTTCATATTCTGTCTCATTTAGCATCTCTCTGTACAAGAGTAAACTTCTCTTTAAAGAGGAGGGTACTGTGATTCGTCTAGTTGCGCTCCAGCCCTCCGACCTGACTTTTCAGAATGATTATGTGTTTCTTAGGAATTCTGAATGATCTGTGCTGCTCTCTCCGAGCCCCATTCTGTCCCACCTCTGAGAAGCAGCGGCGCTGTTGTGGTAACAGCCTGTAGGTCTGATGTCTGATTGGAAGTTAACTTTACAGGGATGTTAGTGGTCAACAACTCCGATTTAGAATCCAAACAACTCAGATGGTTATAAAAGAGCCTCAGATTCATTGTCTCTTCCTCCTTCGTTCCTGAACTGCTCTGGTGAGATACTGCACCTACACTCTCTCTCTCCTCCCCATGATCTCTCTCTCTCTCTCTCTCTCTCTCTCTCTCTCTCTCTCTCTCTCTCTCTCTCTCTCTCTCTCTCTCTCTCTCTCTCTCTCTCTCTCTCTCTCTCTCTCTCTCTCTCTCTCTCTCTCTCTCTCTCTCTCTCTGATCATGCTTAGATTATGAATGCTTTGTTAATGCCAGTATTGCTTTGTATCTTATGGTTATGCCTTGTATGTGAATTCATTCATTTGACAATGTTATTAAATACTTGCCTTTGATATTCAATTCTCAGACCAATTATTGCTAGTCAACTAAAACTCATAGCCTAATGCTTGCTTGCACATTGCTATGTATCTTACGGAGTCAGGTGTTCATTTGAATCGATTGTGTTAATATCAGTTGCATAGTCGCAGGTGAGGAATATGGTGAGGCCTTACAAGAAGAGATAAGTTATTTATGTGCATGAAAGCAGATGCGCCCACCAAATAACAGATCAGCTGTAGTCGTCTGTACGGCAACCTATAAAAGGGTAACATTGATAAAAAAAACTAATCTCTCAAGGAAAATTAATATTATTACCCCAAAATATATACACATACTGTAAATCAAAGAAAATACTAATTGGTTAGGTTAGGAGAAATAGAAAAACTGCCGAAGCGGTGTGTTGAGGAAAGCAGAAGAAGAGAGAAAAGAACCAGGATGGGCAAATAGCCATGAAATCCCTGGTGCCTGCCTTCTGCCAAGCTAGAGATATGAGGCTCCTCCAACTGGCCAAATCCACAGGAACTCTCCTCTCCTCTCTCCTCCTCGCTCATGCAGTCGACTCCAAAAACGGCTAGGACATCACCAAAGCCTCCCAATGTCAAGTGGAATTTATTAAATACATTGAGAGGAGATTTAGTTCTTGTGTTTGAGAATGAGAATGTCCCTGATGATCTTATGTGGTCCAAGAAGGAACAGCGCCAGTGTTGTTCTGTGTTTCCCCACGTCTTATTTTCTGTACTTTTTGACACTGATCCACATTCGGTGTTCTTTTGTGATTACTGTAATAATCCCGTTCAGGCCTCAGTTTCAGTCAGGTACACCTGGTACCAAACATTAGGTACACACTGGAGTCAGAACAACAGCTAAACCATAAAACAATGACTAATACTTTTGGGAGATTACTCAAACATTCCCAAAGACTCATTTCATTCTACTCTCAGAGGACTTGACAGGATTTTTGCTTGTGAAAATCATTCATTTTTGTTGTTTTGGGGTGTGCGTGCATATCTGTGAGTGTGTGTGTGTATTCAAGAGAGAGTTAGAAAAAGGTCTGACATATTTCACACTGCACCGAAAGGAGCCATGGGTGGTAAATCTTTCCCCGTACAGAAACATGCTACTTAGGAATGAGCCGCGGGTCTATTGGGATTCAGATTAATTCTATTTTTTACACACAGAGGGCTGCATGGTGTTATAATGGCCCTGTGAAGTCACTGTATCTTATTTCTCTTCCTTGCAATCTGCTGGTGCAGATGATACTAGCTACAGAACCCAAGTCAACCGCTTATTGTTCATTTTTCATTCAGCTGTCCAGCATCGAAGAACATGGGATTTGGTATCCAAGGATGATCTGTTTTTTTATTCGCAAGCGATGTTAATGCCTGGTCTCGGGCGTATTGTGGCTTTTTGGTCAAAGAATAGAAATGGTGAAAACAGAGCTTATGAGTACATCCCCTTTAATCCTTAGGTGACCACTGGCAGAGCCCCGATGAATCGTTACAGTGACCATGGTTAGTCTGAAATAGTTTAGAAACTGGTGGGGATCCCTTTGTCTTCTAATGTGCTGTACTACATTAAGCAGATAGCGGGAGGGAGGCAAGGCGCAGAGAGAGAGAGCTCAGCAACAGGGAGGCCAACATTTGTCAGTTCACAGTTTAGAGGAAATTGCAAATCAATTAATTAGATTAAGAGGTCTCTGCTTTGCTTCGAGCTAGTCTGTTTTTTAGTTTTTTTTTTCAAATAATATTTTTTAAGAAAACTCAATTTCCTGATTATGGGCCACTTTATCGCAGAACGGGGAAGTATAAATACTGGCCCAGAGGTTTTAAATCCTATTTTCGCTCTCTCTTTACACACGCGTCTCATTGTGGCATGTCTTCTTCATCTTTTCAAGGACATTGTGGGGATGGAGTGTGGCTTTGCTCTGCAGTGCCCACTTTGACCTTCCTAACACCAAGTCCTGTTTTATATAAACAGTGTAAAAAGTGTAAAAAGTCTATAGTCAGGAAATTAGAACGGTTATTTATTCACCCCATATTTCAGCACACTTAATAATCTTAAAGGAAGGATTAAAAAGAAGAAAACAAACAAGTTTAATGTTTAAATCAATGAAATCATCTTATCTTCTCAGATGATATACATAGCCCACTCACAATCCAATGCATTTATGGAAGAGTTTTCTGGATGTTCAGCAACTGAGACATTCGTTTTTAAAATGTGGTGACTGGCCACAAGTATGTGAATCTATGGTTGCATATGCTTCTGAGAGACACAAATCACTGCTGTACTTGATAAGAAAGCACCTTACAACTTGGTAAGGAGGCAGAAATGGACTGGTAAGGACCTCATGTACAGTATATACTGTAGATAGTGTTAGCCAGAGTTTATTTGGTTGGAAACCCCCTTACGAAAGCTCAGAAGAGAAAAGAATAGAAGAGAATATAATAGAAGAGTATAGAGGAGAATAAAATATCATAGAATAGATAAGAATAGAATAGATGAGATATAATAAAATGTAATATAATTCCAAGGTCACAGTATGGAAAGTGTTTCTTCTTTCAGTGACAACTTGTCTTATTTTAATACATAGAGTTCCACGATCAGATTTAAGAAAATAAGTGTTTTATTAAGTCCTTCTCAGGAAAACTAGACCATCTAAACGTGATGGTATAACCCCGACTCAGCCACTTAGAAGGGTTTCAAGCCTTCATTGGAGCTTAATCTTTACAGAAGTTGCATCTAATATTAATGTTAGTAGTCATCTAATTGAAGAAAATGTATCTCCGGAAAGCAAGATGATCCAAAAGTTCTAGCTATATAAGTCCTCAACGACTTTAGTAGGGTTTTAAGACCATCCTTGCTGGGGGGGATGTCTGGTCTTTACAGTCCACATTTATGTAATGAATCTATTCGGAATTGATTCATCCAATTAAAGACAGAATTTATGCACACATGGCTTGTGATGTGTTAAGATAAAGCTTGAAATCCTTCAAGGCCCAATAAAAAGGAGCCTTTATAATATTGTTATGGAATTATTTATTGTTTGTGAGCATTTGTTTCTTATTTAACAAATTCATAGTGTGATTTTTCAAAGGAATTCATGCATCCCACTCGAATGAGATAATGTACAATGGTACGGTAATAAATCCTAGTGTGTTGGAATGCCCTCTCACAATAAAACCTCAAAGTAAACCCTTTTACCATTGACTGCTGTCCTTGGAGAAGCTGTTCATACTATATAGATAAGCAATAAGGCCCGAGGAGATGTGGTATATGGCCAATATACCACGGCTAAGGGCTGTTCTTATGCACGACGCATTGCGGAGTGCCTTGATACAGCCCTTAGCCGTGGTATATTGGCCATACACCACAATCCCCGAGTTGCCTTATTGCTATTATGAACTGGTTACAAATGTAATTAGAACAGCAAAAGTAAATGTTTTGTCATACACGTGGTAAACCACAAACCCCCAAGGTGCCTTATTGCTATTATCAACTGGTTACCAAAGTAATTAGAACAGTAAAACAATTTTCTTTTGCCATACCTTTGGTAATAGGCCTGATATACCACGGCTTTCAGCCAATCAGTATTCATTGCTCGAACCACCCGGTTTATGTCTGATATACAGTGTACAAAACATGAGGAACACCTTTTTTTTCAATTCGTCGTGGCATGGACTCTAGAAGGTGTTGAAAGCGTTCCACAGGGTTGCTGGCCCATGTTGACTCCAATGCTTCCCACAGTCAAGTTGGCTGGATGTCCTTTCGGTGGTGGACCATTCTTGATACACACAGGAAACTGTTGAGCGTAGAAAAAACCCAGCAGCCTCGCAGTTCTTGACACACTCAAACCGTTGCGCCTGGCACCTACTACCATCCTCTTCAAAGACACTTCAATCTTTGTCTTGCCAATTCACCCTCTGAATGGCACACATACATAATCCATGTCTCAATTGTATCAAGGCTTAGAAATCCTTCTTTAACCTGTCTCCTCCCCTTCATCTACACTGATTGTGTAGATGGCCAAATCCACAACGGATCATAGATTTCACCTGGATTCGCCTGATCCGTCTATGTCATGGAAAGAGCAGCTTTTCCTAATATTTTGTACACTCATTGGATACACGGCTGACATTCTGTTTCAGCCTATCAGCATCCAGGACCCAAACTACCTGGTTCATAATATACAGTAGATTGTGGTTATGCAGTATTTAGCAATAGCCGTCACCTTCAGAGAATGTAATTGATGCTAAAGAGATCTGGCAGTTACCATTGGAATAAAATACAAATAAAAACATCTGACTATATCACTTCCTTTGTTGAATCTACATTGACAGAGCTCTCTCTTTTTCCCAGTCTCTTCCATGCAACAACTCTGTTCTGTTAGTTACATGGCCTAAGTCAACCAAGTGTGGCTTGTGTGTACATGGAACCTTTCTCCCATTTTGAAGCCAAATAGTGGTAGAGAGAAGGAATATATTTTCATGCCGGACGTAAACCCTCCCCCTGCTGATTTTGTTCATCAAAAACATGTATTGTGGACTGAAACGTAAATCAAATATGACCAACAGAATAAAATGAAATAAAATCATTCATTTTTTTTCAGGCAAAACGGCAATAAAAAGTCAGCTTCCGTTTGCTATAATGTTTAATGCAAGAAATACGAATATAAAACGGGTTCTTTTCTTCTTCATAGTGGTGGAGTTTAAGGTGGATCTGGATAACATAGTTGTAGATATGTTATTTCACCTAGGTGGTAGGTAGAGGGTAAATATGTATTTTTCTCTAAAACATCATAGATAGACGTGAAACTGTGCTGGAGCAGGAAAACGGTGGTGTGGTGTTGCTCATCTATACGGTGCTTCTGCATGCATGTGCAGATATATTACATTTGGTCATCATGACTCCATAAATCAACAATCCACCTCTTGTCAACATCAGAGCAGAAGATGTCTCTTTTGATGAACAAAATATCGCCATGCATGCAACAGTACTGTCTACGTTACCTGAAACATATCTGCATCACTGACTTCAATCAAAATGGCAATGAAAGTGTGATAGACCTGTTTCCGTTCAAAATAAATATATGGTTGCAACCTACAGTTAATGACTTTGATTAAATGAAACGTGGTTTCAAGTTGGATGGCTTACCTTAGGAAAAGAATGGGGTGTACTTGTGGTGTACTTACCACTGTCACCATCAGGTATAGGATATCACACCTGCGGTGATGCCACGTGGCATTCTCCTCTTTTCATTCCTGCGTTCGTCATCTGAGAGCGTGAATTTGAAGACGTTTTTGTGGGAGAGAGGTGTGTAGGATGTGCAGGAAGAAGCGTGTGTCGTTTTGGAATTAGCGCAACATTTTACAGGTAGCCTCCAGAAGGAGAGCATTTTTTAAAAATGATTTCACTATACCTCTATCTGTATGGACAACTCCCCTGCATGTCAATAGACCTGTCAAATCAACGCGTGCCATCTCCTTTAACATAAGGCTGACAGTAACTTGGCTGAATTCACTGTATTCAGAGCCAGTCTCCCCTCTCAACGGCAACCCCTCCACCTTAAAGAAAGCAGGCGAGTAAAAGGGAACGGGGAGAACGAGGGGGAGGTAAAGCAGATATATAAAAAGGCGTTATTAGCCTCTCCACAGTCGTGGGCCATTTGTGTCCATTTGCATGTTGAAGGAACCTGCAGCTGAGAGCATGTCGGCGAGGTATAATGACTGGTTGTCACAACACACAGGGAGGTGGCCCTGCGCTGGAAATGATGGCCCTGTCACTCCTCCTCATCCCTCCACTAAGAGACGACGCTGGCAACCTGTAATTCCCCTCGCAGCTCTTCCTTCCTGGACCCGGCGGTTTGGTTAAATGGCACTTTTGAAGGAAGTAAATCTACAAAGTTGTGTTTAATAACATTAGGAGAGTGACGTCTGACGGTGGAGGAGGGGAGGGGGCATATATCGAGAGGCTCACAGGGTTAAGAGGGATTTGTCATTTGTTTGCACTCACTGGGCCTAATCTGTTCATTGAAACGGCCTATCTTTTCAACTAGCCACGTTGAAGTAAATGAAAACCAATTATACAGCACGCTGCATGCAGATGGAGAAAGCCATGTTGGTGGCTTTCTCCGTGAAATATGCCTACAGTTTCCCCTCCTTCAGATGGCCATGAACGATCCTGAGACTGTCAACGTGTTTTTCCGGCAACTCTCTCTCTCTCTAGACGCACATCCTGCTGCTATGGAAGTGTTCGTCTCCCAAATACAAACTGCCTTAATGACAGCGGTGTATTTAAGTGATGGATACTATTATCACTGTTTTTGGTCATTACCTTAGCAAGAGACATACTTAAAAGGTATCATCAAGCGTACAAAGTTAGCACCAATATGATTAGAAAGTACTGGAGGGGAAAATGGCTGCCAGTCCCCATAATGAAAAAGGTACAAGAAACATACAGTAAAAATTCCAAGATTTGTCAAGATGGAGGGGAAGATGATGGTTAAGGTAAAGGATGGGGTAGGGCTCTTACTTGTTCCTCATGGAGGCCTATATTGGATATATGTATTTTTGAATATTCATTAAATGCCACACTCACATTTCTTCTGGATAAAAAGTCCAACTTCCAAGAGTTTTGTTCCACTTGCACTTAGAATGTTGGTCGTGAGTTGAACATAACTACTTTCATGTGACTCATATTGAGGTTTTAAAACATTGACTCTATCTATCCCTGAGATGTCTGCATTGACATTTTACGACAACACTGATTTAAGCAACTCTAGCCATGCATATCATCAACGCAGCGCAGATGTATTTGTGAAGTGGCACATTTGTATGCAAAAAACAAACAGACGAAACTTCGACTGAAAGACCCCAAAAGGCAAACACATAATTTAACTAAACCTGAGTAGAGAAGTGTGTGCCGAGGAAAAATTAGGAACAAAAGCATTATAATTTGTCATTGATGCATAAATCTTGCTGACAGATCCAAGTCACTTTAATGGCCTCTCTCTTCTGCTTCTGGAAAACTGTGCAAACTTGCGCAGTTGCAGAAACCAGAAAACTATGTGTTGAACATCACCTTATTTGCATAATTTACCAAAAGCCAATGAGGCAGCGCACGGAGTACGGGTGATAGTAATAAGTGTTTGGGAAAGGCAGAAGAGATCGCTAATGGTTTGCCTATGGGGATTTTCTGCTACACCATGGGGGAGGAAAATGAGAAATATTTTTCAAACAGCAGGGGTAAAGGTTTTAAAACTAGGAGCACATGGAGAGATAAAGATGTTAATGCCATGGGGTGCGACGCAGGAAAAAATGGCAACGGCTGAGGAAAGACAAAAAGAATGCCTCCGTAATTTCAGCATTAAGAGGTAATAATCATGTTTCAGCAACGATATTAAAACAGTAACCCGCAAAGTCTGGGTCTGGTGGCATGATAGATAGATAAATAAATAAGGAAGTAGAGAGAGAGAGAGAGAGAGATCCTATCATCAGGTAGTCTGCCTGCCCTGGGTAATGAGGTGGTGGAATGTATGTGCTCTGCCTCCTGACTATGTCTAAGTGCTCTTATCGCAGACTCCGAATGAGAGTAAACAAAGACGGTGTGTACAGGAAAGAGAGGAGCAAGAGCATCAACTCCAGGGACCCCCACCAATCCTTTATCTATCAATCCCCCTCTGCTCTCACTTCCTGCTGTGCCTAGAGAGAACACTAGTTAGGGGCTTAGCTAGTTGACTAATGTGTTGTTGAGGAGGTATTCCGTGTTGGGTAGAAGTAAAGCTGTACAATGTATTTGTTATATGAAATGTGTCGCGAAGTAACTTGTGTACTAACGCAACATATTCTCAGGTTATAAATGATCTGCACAATGTACTATATAGACTATCTCATTTCAGTAAACATACACTGAGTGTACAAAACATTGCAACCGCTTTTGCCCTCAGAACAGCCTGAATTCGTCACAGCATGGACTCTACAATGTGTCGAAAGCGTTCCACAGAGATGCTGGCCCATGTTGACTCCAATGCCTTGCAGAGGTGTGTCAAGGTGGCTGGATGTCCTTTGGATCATTCTTGAGACACACGGGAAATTGGTGAGCGTGACAAACCCAGCAGCGTTGCAGTTGTTGACACACAAACCGGTGTGCCTGGCACCAACTACCATATCCCGTTCAAAGGCACTTCAATCTTTTGTCTTACCAATTCACCCTCTGAATGGCAGACATGCACAATCCATGACTCACTGGTCTCAAGGCTTAAAAATCTTTCTTTAACCTGTCTCCTCCCCTTCATCTACACTGATGGAAGTGGATTTAACAAGTGACATCATTAAGGAATCATACCTTTCACCCGGATTCACCTGGTCAGTCTATGTTGTGGAAAGAACCATTGTTCCTAATGTTTGTAGAAACCCTGTAGAAACCCTACATTGTTTGACTTGGTCAAGATCTATTCATCCAAAGCCTGAAAGTAGCAAGCAGAGGAGATTTTTGTAGTTCAGGAAAAGGCCATGTTGTAACTTAGAGGTTACAGGAGAATCAGACACTTGTAACCTGCCGGTTCTCCTTGTTTGAGTTTTGAAATGTTGAGGCCTTTCAGCCTCCCACTTACCTTCACAAAGTTTATATTTTGGTCTATTTGATTCATAACGTCCAGTGTGAGGCCCATAGTCATGAGCTGATACAGTATACATACGGGATGGAAGCACATCTGTACATTGACTCAATTACTAACTACAGTAGTACTGGTTAATCACAACAGAATAAATCATTTTTACTGCCTGGGTTTTCTGCATGTTCGAGTCTCGTCGGGGACAACTGTAGCCTTTTACCTAACCGTCCCCTAACCCTTATTCTAAACTTAACCCAATCCTCCTAACCTGCTACTTAAAAACGGCCGCGCGCAAGACTTAGCTAAAGGCTTTCTGGTTCAAACAGCTCTTATTCGCTCCCCTCTCATAGTAGAAGACTGAAACAACGGTCTAAAAACTGTTGATATCTAGTGGATGCCGTAGGAAGTGCAATCTGACCCCATTTACACTGTATATTGGATAGGCAATCACTTAAAAAAACTACAAACCTCAGATTTCCCACCTGGTTTTTGCCTGCCATATGAGTTCTGTTATACTCATAGACATTATTTTAACAGTTTTTCAAACTTTAGAGTGTTTTCTATCCAAATCTACAAATTGTATGCATATTCTAGCTTCTGGGCCTGAGTAGCAGGCAGTTTACTCTGGGCACCTTATTCATCCAAGCTACTCAATACTGCCCCCCGTTCCCAAAGAAGTTAAATTCACCTGACCTTTGTTGCTTTAGTTCTCCTAACCTTTGTGGTTAGTTCCCCTAGCCACCAATGTAAATTCTCCCCGTAATTCTCCTTTGTTTTAATGGCGCAACAAGCAACCAGGTCTTAAATAAAGGCATTCAGTGCTATACATCTTCCAAGATGTATGATAAGCTACATCATCCAAATAGGATGCTATTGTACGACCGGGTATGACATATGATACTATACGTCCCCTAATTTGTATGATATTGTACGACCGCTAATCCATTCATAATGTAAACTAACGTAACGTAACATATCATACTAAATGGAGTGCCACAGATTTACGTACAGAATAATACAAAACGCCCTGAGACCACACTGATTTTTTAGGGAGAGATTTGTGTGAGTGGGAGAGAGAGATGGTGATGGAGAATGAGAGGTTTTGTGAATGTCAATGGCGGTAGCTGTTAACTTTCCATGAACAAATTCATAAACAAAGAGAGACAGTTCTAGCTACAGTACATTGCGATAATGACATCTGGGAAGGGATACTGTTGCAAAGCTGTTAAGCTCTTTCATTGCACCAAGAAGATTAGTGCATAACTAGATGGGCCTGAATGACAGTGAAGGTACAGTAGGCTAGCATCGTCCTATCCTCTCCCAGCCATGCTGCTGAGGACTTGGCATACAGAGGTCCGTTAAAAGCCAAACACTCACTTTACACCAAGGACCAATTGTCCTTCAGTCACACAACAAACTACTGCAAACCAAAGCCATAGCAACAAAGCAAGGGCATTCAGTGTCTGTAGCCCAAACTAATACATGTGTTATACTGTAGCTACGTTTGTGGGCTTTTATGAATCAGAGCTTGCATTTGTATTTGTTTAACTTGTTTGTAACGTGGTAGTGTTTTTTTTTTGTGTTACATTTTTCAATTTTTGCCTTTGTCTGTGGGTTTGTTTTCATAACATTCCCACTCTGTGCCGGAGTGACGGACTGTGAAAGGGTTTGTGGTGTACAGGGTCTGCAGTGGGAAATGCAGTCGGGCATTAGTAGTAGTTCTCTGAAGAAGGTGAAGGGGAGCTATCTTCCCCTGTCCGCTCCCCCACAACCCCTTTCCACCCTCCGTCTCAAACCCCAAATGGTGGCAGTATTGGCGCATTAGACCTGTATGACCAAAACCCAGACAGGAACCCAAGAACTCTGGACGCACAGCTTTGTGTTGTATGTCCTTTTATCTGGTACATTCGCTTGCCACAGCTTTAACTCTTGTCACATTGCCTATTCCCATTATAAGCCTTTTGGGACAAAAGCCCACAACGTCTGAAGTGTGTGTGTGTTTGTATGTCTCTGTGTGTGTTATACCCCCCCCCCCCCCAACCATTTAGCTTTCTTCAGATTGTTTGTATCTCTCTTGATATTTGATATTCCTTGTCTTGCCCTCTGTGTCCACAATGGAGACCTTGATTTATTAATATTGTCTGACTGACGGAGGGGGCTGAGAAAGCATTTTGTCAGTTCCTAAGTGTGTGACAATCTGAATGAAGTTCAGCATGCTCGGAACAAGAGGCCAGGGCATCCTTTCTTCTGATGGAAGGGAAGGTGCCGGGGAGAGGAAAAAAGATGGAAATGACAGAGGAGAGGAGATGAGCGAGAAAGGAGAGCGAGAGGAGAGCGACAGTGGAGCAACGGTCACTGAACCCCTCAGTGCATTAAGGAATTCTCATCCTGTCATCAGAAAGCAGGGGCTAGAGCAGAGAGTGGCGTAGGAGGACACAACGTCGCTGACCCCCAGCTCCCCCCCAGCCTCGCACCGGGCTCCCATGTGGTCACAGCCCGGAGAAATTGAAAAGAAGTGGTGAAACACGGAAGCTGCCAAAGTGACAGTAAAGGCGTCTCAAGAGGGGATCACTCTCCTCTCCTTGTCCTCTCCTAGACGACCACTCAGTCAAACCCATCCTCTCTTGCCTGTCAATGACAACAACCCCTTGAACTTGTCGTAGATTTTGTCAAATAGTGAATAACATGATAAAGGGACATGAACGATTCACTTAGACAGAAGTGTAGAGAATCACTTAAATGATTAGAAGAAACAGTGTTTTGTTTTCCGGATGAGGTGGTAGGTGGTTTTGTTAATTTGTGCTCTATGGACACAAATGGTGCTCTTTTTGTTTTTTTGGGGGGGGGTTTGACACTGGTGCTTGGCCTAAGGCCTTTTCCCACCAATGAGTTAAAAAAAAAATATATTTGTACTTACGGGACACAATCACATGATTTCTCAGTAAAAAAACATGTGGTTTTGCAATAGTTCACGTGATGATGTTTCACATTAAGTTTCACGTGGATTTTCATATGTGATCACATAACCTTAATATTTTTCACATGAGATTTAAACGGTGATGCCCTGCAAACAAAAATTTGTCGTTAGGATGTCACAAAAGAGTTGCAGTGTTTTCAACTTCCATATTTACACAGTAATTATTATTCAACTTGTCTTCTTCACCTGGGATTTGAACTCTCAACTTCTTGGTTCACGGCATTACGAACTTCCTGCTATGCCACCATCTCTGTGTCAATGACTCACCTCTATTCCTACACGTTGGACTTCAAAGTAAATCTCAGCTTTGTGAAAAATACACTCAAGAAAAACTAGGAGTAAGTAGGAGTAAGATTCAGGAGTAAGATTACAACAGAATAATATGCCACACCAACAACAGACAACTGTACAAAAAAAAACTGAATTGCTGAAATAAGTAAATTAAATCAATGATGAGAGAATAGTCAGATTAACTGAAAGTAGCAGTGCAGATGACATGTTTTTGCTAAGTGCAGAGACGTACAGTATTATACAGTATCTTCAGAAAGTATTAATACACCTTGAATTATTCCACATTTTGTTGTGTTACAGACTGAATAAAAAATGCATTAAATACAGTGCATTCAGAAAGTATTCAGACCCCCTACCTTTTTCCACATTTTGTTACGTTACAGCCTTATTCTAAAATGGATTAAAATTAAAATAATTCCTCATCAATCTACACACAATATCCCATAATGACAAAGCAAAAACAGGTTTTTATTTTTGCAAATGTATTAAACATAAAAAACAGATCCCTTATTTACATAAGTATTCAGACTCTTTGCTGTGAGACTCGAAATTGAGATCTGGTGCGTCCTGTTATCATTGATCATCCTTGAGATGTTTCTACAACTTGATTGGAGTCCACCTGGGGTAAATTCAATTGATTGGACATGATTTGGAAAGACACAAACCTGTCTATATAAGGTCCCACAGTTGACAGTGCATGTCAGAGCAAAAACCAAGCCACGAGGTCGAGGGAATTGTCTGTAGAGCTCTGAGACATGATTGTGTTGAGGCACAGATCTGGAGAAGGGCACACAACATTTTCTGCAGCATTGAAGGTCCCCAAGAACACACTGGCCTCCATAATTCTTAAATGGAAGAAGTTTGGAACCACCTAGAGCTGTCGCCTGGCCAAACTGAGTAATCGGAGGAGAAGGGCCTTGGTCAGGGAGGTGACCAAGAACCCGATGGTCACTCTGACAGAGCTCCACAGTTCCTCTGTGGAGATGAGAGAAACTTCCAGAAGGACAACCATCTCTGCAGCACTCCACCAATCAGGCCTTTATGGTAGAGTGGTCAGACGGCAGCCACTCCTCAGTAAAAGGCACATGACAGCCTGCTTGGAGTTTTCCAAAAGGCACCCAAAGGACTCTCAGACCATGAGAAAAAATATTCTCTGGTCTGATGAAAACAATATTTAACTCTTTGGCTTGAATGCCAAGCGTCACGTCTGGAGGAAACCAGGCACTGCTCATCACCTGGCCAATACCATTCCTAAAGTGAAGCATGGTGGTGGCAGCATCATGTTTTTCAGCGTCAGGGAATGGGAGACTAGTCAGGATCAAGGGAAAGATGAAGGGAGTAAAGTACAGAGAGATCCTTGATGAAAACCTTCTCCTGAGCTCTCAGGACCTCAGAATGGGGCAAAGGTTCACCTTCCAACAGGACAACAATCCTAAGCACACAGCCAAGACAACACAGAGTGGCTTCGGGACAAGTCCTTGAGTGGCCCAGTCAGAGCCGGGACTTGAACCCGATTGAACATCTCTGGAGAAACCTGAAAATAGCTCTGCAGCAACGCTCCCCATACTGTACAACCTGACAGAGCTTGAGAGAATCTTCAGAGAAGAATGGGAGAATCCCTAAATGCAGGTGTGCCAAGCTTTTAGCATCATACCGAAAAAGACTCGAGGCTGTAATTACTGCAAAAGGTGCATCAACAAAGTACTGAGTAAAGGATCCGAGTACTTAGGTAAATTAGATTTTTCAGTTTTTATTTTGAATACATTTCCCCCAAAAAATTTACAATATTTTTTCACTTTGTCATGATGGGGTATTATGTGTAGATTGATTACATAAAACAAATAAATCATCCATTTTAGAATAAGGCTGTAATTTAACAACATTTTGAAAAAGTGAAGGGGTCTGAATACTTTCTGAATAGACTGTAGATTTTTATCCTCACCCATCTACAGACACTCCGCAATAATGACCAAGTGAAAATATATTTTTTGAAATTGAAGCAAATATATTGAAAATGAAATACAAAAATATATATTTTACATACGTATTCACACCACTGAGAGTTAACCTTTGGCAGTGATTACAGCTGTGAGTCTTTCTGGGTAAGTGTCTAAGAGCTTTGCACACCTGAATTGTACAATATTTGCAAATGTATTCTTAAAAAAATTCTTCAAGCACTGTCAAGTTGGTTGTTGACCATTGTTAGATGGCCATTTTCTTGCCATAGCTTTTCAAGCCAATTTAAGTCAAAACTGTAACTATGCCACTCAGGAACATTCAATGTCATCTTGGTAAGCAACTCCAGTGTATATTTGGCCTTGTGTTTTAGGTTACTGCCCTGCTGAAAGGTGAATGTGTCTCCTAGTGTCTGTTGGAAAGCAGACTGAACCAAGTTTTCCTCTAGGATTTTCCCTGTGGCTAGCTCTATTCCATTTCATTCTATCCTAAAAAAACTCCCTAGTCCTTGCCGATGACAAGCATACCCATAACATGATGAAGAGGGGTACTCAGTGATGGGTTTTTATATTTGCCCCAAACATAATGCTTTGTATTCAGGACATAAAGTTTGTTTCTTTACCATATTTTTTCAACTTTACTTTAGTGCCTTATTGCAAACAGGAAGCATGTTTTTTAATATTTTTATTCTGTACAGGCTTCCTTCTTTTCACTCTGTCAATTATGTTTGCTTTGTGGAATAACTACAATGTTGTTGATCCATTCTCATTCATCTATCAAAGCCATTAAACTATGTAACTGTTTTAAAGTCACCATTGTCCTTATGGTGAAATCTCTGAGCGGTTTCCTTCCTCTCTGGTAACTGAGTTAGGAAGGACACCTGCATCTTTGTAGTGACTGGGTGTATTGATACACCATCCAAAGTGTAATCAATAACTTCACCATGTTCAAAGGAATATTCAATGTCAGCTTTCATTTTTTTTTTAACAATCTACCAATAGCTGCCCTTCTTTGCGAGGCATTGGAAAACCTTCCTGGTCTTTGTGGTTGAATCTGTGTTTGAAATTCACTGCTTGACTGAGGGACCTTACAAATTGTGTGGGGTACCAAGATGAGGTAGTAATTCAAAAATCATGTTGAGCGCTATTATTGCACACAGAGTGAGTCCATGCAACTTATTATGTGACCTGTTAACTTCTCTGCGCTATGGATCCCTTTAGCGGGATCATTTTCCTAAACAACCGCTGAATTGCAGGGCGCAAAATATTACTAAAAATATTTATAATCATGCAATCACAAGTGAAATATACCAAAACACAGCTTAGCTTGTTGTTAATCCACCTATCGTGTCAGATTTTGAAAATATGCTTTACAGCGAAAGCAATCCAAGCTTTTGTGAGTGTATCAATCAATGCTAGAACAGCTAGCCCCAAATTAGCATGGTCACGAAAGTCAGAAAAGCAATAAAATTAATCGCTTACCTTTGATAATCTTCGGATGTTTGCACTCACGAGACTCCCAGTTACACAACAAATGTTCTTTTTGTTCGATAAATATTACTTTTATAACAAAAAAACGCCATTTGGGTTGCGCGTCATGTTCAGAAAACCAAAGCCTCGTTCCGTTCGACGAAAATTCCAAAAAGTATCTGTAATGTTCGTAGAAACATGTCAAATGTTTTTTTATAATCAATCCTCAGGTTGTTTTTAACAAACATAATCAAAAATATTTCAACCAGACCGTAACCTATTCAATAAAAGAGAGAAAGAAAATGGAGAGCTACCTCTCTCGCGCGCAGGAACTAATCAGAGGACACCTGACTAGTTTGGAAAAATCTCGCTCATTTTTCAAAATAAAAGCCTGAAACTATGTCTAAAGCCTGGTCACAGCCCGAGGAAGCCATTGGAAAAGGAATCTGGTTGATACCCCTTTAAATGGAAAAAAGACGGGCCAGGAAACACAGATTTCTAAAAAGAAAAATCACTTCCGGGTTAGATTTCCTCAGGTTTTCGCCTGCAGAATCAGTTTTGTTATACTCACAGACAATATTTTGACAGTTTTGGAAACTTTGGAGTGTTTTCTATCCTAATCTGTAAATCATATGCATATTATACGATCTGGACCTGAGAAATAGTCTGTTTACCTTGGGAACATTATAAAAAAATCAAAAAGAATCTGACCCCTAGTGTCAAGAGGTAAGCAAAAGTTTACTCCTGAACTTATTTAGGCTTGCCTAAACAAAGGGGTTGATTTTAATTTTTAATTAATAAAAAAAAGTCTAAAACATAGTTCCACTTTGACATTATGTGGTATTGTGTGCAGACACACAATCTCAATTTAATCCATTTAAAATTCAGTCTGTAACACGACCAAACTTGGAAAAAGTCAAGGGGTGTGAATACTTTCTGAAGGCACTGTAGACAGTGAATCCACTTACAGTGGCAAAGTGTTTTCCCTTTCCTAAATAAAGCCATATCTCCTCCGTCTCACCCAAAGCACTTGCACTCAAGATCGCAATGATAGCAACATAAACACATGCCGTGTTCTTCATTGCAATTTGTAGTCCGGAGTGTTTAATGAAACTGAGATGTTTTTCCGGAACAGATTCACACAGAAAGAAAGAACAACAGCAGTGAAAGCATCGCCGAGCACAGCAGGTACTCCTGAGTAACAGTGTAACAAATATCTCCCAAAGAATGTTATTTAAATGCCCCATCTGCTTTGACAGGTGCTGTTTGGAATGTAACCCCACAGGGGACAACCTTGTAACTTTTTATGCGCCTCTTTGTAACTGGGAAAGAAAACACTGAAAACACTTTTTTGTCAACCCTCTGTCTCACACCTAAAAGATACAGTACACGACGGTTTTGAGGCCTTAAAACTTGTTCAAAACCATCTGAGTTCACGCCGTGATGCTCCACTGTGCTCCCCACTGGAGAAGATATTTACGAAAGAAAATGTACGTGTTTATGTACAATTATGTGTGTTTTGTGTGTGTGTGTGTGTGCGTACATTCGTGCGTACATTCATGCATTCGTGCATACATGCATCTGTGTGTACATATGTGTTGTTTGTGTGTGTGTGTGTGTTTTGTGTTGGCATGATTTGCAGTAATATACACGTTATAAGGTGTTTCGTGACCAACACAAACAGTTCTATGAAACCTGTTTATTTATAATAAATCAATGCACCTGTTTTCACCGCTTCGCTGTGAAGACGAATTACACATTTAATAAATGATGACACCCAGTGCACAATGACAATTACCTGACTTATTTTCCATTAGGGTTGAAATGGAAGACACCTTACACTGTCACGGATGACAGAGCGTAAACGGAATCCTTTAGCTTTAATTGGGCCATGTATCTCCCCATCACAATAGCCCCACACACTCAATCATCACCCAGCCTTGCCTCAGCCTCCCAGCCCGTCCACAGCCCCGCAAATCTCTCCGTACGCGCATTTAGACTAGATTAATACCAGAGTATTAATACCATTTTTTTTCTTCTCCCTCCCCTTTGTCTAGGTCAAGCATGCACTTCAGAAGTATCTCGTCGTTTGTTGTTCGTTTTCCTCTCGCGTCTTGTCATCATTCTTTGTTATCTTAAAATGGTTTATGAAAGCGTTTGATTTAATTGCTCCGCCATACCCTTGATTACGGTGTGCAGTTGTCATTATGCTTCCTGAAGGATAATTGTTATCGATGTAGAGATCACAGAGATTGCCGTCATGTGTGTTTTGCATCTCTCAGACAGATGATATCTGCCATTGCAGCAAGGTTGATTCCTTAGACGGCAATTGCTGTAGTTTAAAGGAGGCCAATGTCTTTCTGCACAATTTTTCTGTCAGTTATTTATTTGTATTTTTTTTCCTCAGGTAAAAGATACAAACCACACACTCCTCACAAACAGTGTGGTCATAGGTCATACATCATACATTGACTAACATTTGACAATTTAGGAGCTGGAGTTGTGTTGTCGTAATGTGGAAGAGGTTTTCTATTCCATTTCTATTATATTTCTATTCCACTACACTATAATCTTATGCATGAGGGTGCCTTATGCTAGGAGTAACAAAAGAGGAAGCCAACATTAGAGCTACAATCGTGGCAGACTTTAAAGGCTCAGTCTAGGCAAATGTTGACTTTACCTAAAATCAAGATAACTCATTTTAAGGGCCTGAGATGGAATCATTTCCCAAAGGTTTCAAATCACGTGAGAACCCTGAATAAAACAAACTCTTTGACGCAGGAGTAAAAGCTGAAACTAAACTGAAAGAAAGAAAGAAATTGCAATAGTATTGTTTTAAAACTTAAAGAATGCAAGACTCCTTGGCGAAAGAAGTGGAAGAAAAAAACTAAAGAAAGCAGTGGCCAGACATCCTGGCATCTGTTACTATTAATTTACTGCTCACTGCTTTCAATGTGATTTCCCTCCATATGCTTCAGACGCTGCTGCCTTCCTTCTTCTGAAACAAACGGCTTTTTCCTCTGAATAATTCACTGAACACACAGAGAGAGTGGTTGGAATACGGTCCCCGTAAAAGCACCATAAACAATTTATCCACCGCTCTATCATTAAAAGATGTCATTCCCATTTCTTGAGATACTCTGTTATATTTTTGGTCATTAGGTTCTAGTCTTGACACACTTACCTAAAACAAAAACACACACCTTGGTGAACATTCAGTCATCAGACAGACAGGTAGGTCATTTTGGGGGATTTATATTTGGTTCCCATGGCTAGGTTGGTCTCTATATCAGATAAAGTGCCGGTGTGTCTTGCACATTGCAATGTGTTTAGCCTAAAATGTACCTTAACATAAATCTATTAGTTTAAAGCACATGGGGACAGAAACCCCCTAGCAGATAACAGTCTCCAGAATGCTGTATTGTAGAACAAATACATTACAACATTTTAGGTCTAGAGGGTCAACATATTGTCAAATACTTACCTCAGAAATGAGGACAATCTTGTGTACTTTTTTGCAGTTTACATACAGTAATTGCATGTTTCTTTTACTTGATTGAAGCTCAAGCTTAATGTAACGTAGCTCACCCAAATCACACATCAATCTCATGGGTATGTATACCTAGAAAACAGCTTACACTCTAGGCCCAGTCAGTGAGAGATTTGGGTTTTATATTATTTTGGCTGTGTGTCTGCCCTTGTCTATCCTTGATCTCACATACACCACCCTGCGAGTTGCTGGCTACCGAAATATCACAGCAGTGTTTCCACAATTCACCCAAAGCAACGGTTGGACATGGGGTATTTTCTCCTGTTACAGACACAGCAAAAAATAAACAAGAGCATCTTTGTTGGCAAAAGGGGGTACTTTCCAACATTTATTTTTTCATACGTTGCTCATACACTGATGACTGCATGGTAAATTCACAGTCATGGGAAACGTATGCTACTATCCACCATGCCATATAAACCATGGCCAGCGATAACAAGCATCGCGACAGCCAGCCTTTCCTCGCAGAGACATGTTTGTCAACCTACTAAACCGGAGACAAGAGATCTTAAAAGATGTTCATAATGTAAAGCAAGTGAAACGTTCTGAATGGACAGGGTACAAAAATAGCAATAAGTGTATAATTGGGTACACAATGACTGAATTCATACAGTACATATCGAAGGGTCCAGCGTTACTGTGGCATTATGTTTACTCGATAATGTGTCCATTGATATGTCCTCATTGCAGCATTACTGTCTCTAGGCATATCAGACTCTTTCGCGGTAATCCCCACATGCCCTTTTTTGAAGAATTAGACCCTAAAAAAATGACATTTAAAAAAAACTGAAAAACTGCCAAAGTTTCAAACTCCTTCCTTGTAAGTGACGAAGCTAGGAGACACTCGGTCCCTTGTGCTCTCGACTCATACCAGTCTCAGACAATGGTAAATGGGAAAGCTGGATCCTGTTGTCCCTTCTTTTTTTCTGCTTTCCCCCCCAAGTGCTACTGATCTGACTGCCAGAGTTCGGGAGCTACATGATGTCATTTCTTGATAGGATGATGGTCTTCTCCACTCCCACCGAGCCAGGGGCAGCAAATATCACCGTTTTACTTCCACTTCTCCACATTTACCGTCACTGCTCAGAGACATTATCTGGCGGGGATGAAGATGTACATCTTGAAAGAGAGGAACAAGATCTGATTTTCCTCCGATAAGAATCAGGAGCATTTTACCGCAGTGACTCATCATATCCTATCAGACTTATTTCCTCCCATGATTTGTATTACAGAAATAAGAGAAATTACATTTAGGCCTACATACAGAAATGCAATAAACGGTACTCTGAAATGGGATAATGACCGTTATTCATTTATTAACACTGAGTTTTGAGCAAAGAGCTTTCATCCTTATCTGGTTAGATTCATTGAGTTCCGTTTGATCAAAGCAAATAGGGGGAAACACCAGCGGCTTCAGACGATTCTTCCCCAAGTTTCAACTTTAAATGGTCTGATTCGCAGGGCAGCTGATTTTATTAGGATGTGTACACTACAAACTCAGGAAATAAGATACGAGGGAAAATATGACTGTTTTTGATATCGCACACTGGCATTTCATGATGATTTGATGACTGTACACTTGGACTCATTCTTTCTTTGCCATTAAAAGGTCTGACCTCAGTAGAACTACTCTGTGACTATAGAGCAACTTCAGTTCGAACTTTGGTTTTTCTAAGGTCAACGACTGTGTGGCAATACAGCAGTATGTCTAATTTAGTCTAGCGGGCCAAGGCCTAGTGTGTGGCCATTCAATCTGCTTATCGTAGACGTTCCCTAGATTTTATATTACTACAGATTATCGATGAAAGTACATAGTCACATCAACATTTTGTTTTCTAAACTTTTGCATGTTTGTCTCCATCTTGCTAATGATAGATGCATTTCAACAGTGAAGATTCATCAATTATTGCCCCTCTTTCTTTCTGCTCAGATTGGGATCAGTAATTACAGATGAACTCAGAACAGAACGGGGCTGCACCATCAGCGACCTGGAACAATTGAGGCCTTTGTGTGTGTGTGTGACGCCTGAGCATGTGTGATGCCTGAGTGTGTGTCTGTATAGCCTGTATACATCCTGTATGTGTGGGCTGTGTGAAAGACCTGTGTGTGTTTTTATGTGTTTCCTGCGTGTTTGCAAGGCCGGTGTACTATATGAGACCTGTGGCTATCGGCAGCATCTTTCTCCTTGTTTGTTGGCGCTGGATGTCAGTCCAGTTCGAAGCGAACACCACAGGGATGATGTTAGCAGGCCCAGGGCCATCCAGAGGTAATGGTCCCCTGTAAACCACATGAGTTCATACAGACCTTCTGACCTTTCCCCAACAAATGGAAGGAATTACAACCAGCTAATGAGGATGCATTCTGAGTTCAGGTACAAAGGAATGAAGGTGTGAATTAATTAGTCTACTGTACAGAATGCCAGATGCATTTGCTAACAGAAAAGTCTGGGTTCTTGAGTTTAACCTGTTTTTATTTGCCAGAGTGTCTTGTCGGATTGTTACTGTCAAGAAGTATTTATGAATTGCAGGATGCATGGATTGATGGAGATAGGAGCGCAAGTGAACCCAGACAAAGGTTGCCTAAATGTTATGTGACAGGGAGCATTCCCAGGAGATTGACTGATTGTATTTTCACATACTGTTCTTTATGTAACTCCAAGCAAACTGTTTCCCCACTAGAGGCCCTGTCACACCCTGATCTGTTTCACCTGTCTTTGTGCTTGTCTTCACCCCCCTCCAGGTGTCGCCCATCTTCCCCATTATCCCCAGTGTATTTATACCTGTGTTCTCTGTTTGTCTGTTGCTAGTTCTTTTTGTTTCGTGAAACCTACCAGTGGTTTTCCCCTTGCTCCTGTCTGTTCTGGTTCCTGTTTCTATTTTTTCCCGGTTTCGACCATTCTGCCTGCCCTGACCTGAGCCTGCTTTCCGCTCTGTACCTTGCACACCACATAGGATTATTGGCCACTGCCTGCTCTGACCCTGAGACTGCCTGCCGTTCTGGACCTTTTGCACCCTCTCTGGATTACTGACCTCTGCCTGCCCTTAGCCTGTCGTTTTGCCTGCCCCTGTTCTAGTAATACACTTTTGTTACTTCGACACTGTCTGCATCTCTTACCTGCATCTCTTACCTTACATGTTGTGGGGTAAAGAGGCTTATTTTTGAACAGGTAAAATCACAGTAATCATGATTCTGTCTTATGGTCAAGTGATGATCATGTCTCAATATTGCATTGGTATCTTATTTTGAAGACAGTATGACCCTTAAACAGTGACCCTTGAACAAAGTGACCCTTAAACAAAGCTTTTATTGGTTGATCCGTATCTACTGATGCAATCTTAAAGAAATTAGACAAATGTGAAGTCAATCTGGCTACTGTAGCTGGACGGTACGAGGAACCCGAGGCTAACATAAATACAAGAGCAGATGTCCTGCTATTTGTGTCGCAGTCGCCTTACTGTCCTGTATGTATGCTGCATTTTTTTGCGGTTTGAGGAAAATACATTTTGGAAAGCAGAAGCCTGTACTTAACTGTGTTAGTAAGCCCTCTTGGTTAGCTAATGGGTTTATTTTGAAGGTGTTAATTGTTGTAATTGTTAGAATTGTACCTCAGACACGATGAGATGTCAGCGAAACTGTTATTTATTGATGAAAGCGATGTCGTACACACTCCAGCTCAACGAGCTAATACCTCAAACTCTCGCCTATGCTTTCTTTCAGATTCAGATTGAGCCTTATGGGACGGTACAGCGTTCGTTTTCTAATTGCCTTTAATGAAATACCAGTGAGGACCAGGGATCTGCTCCCATCTAGTTCTTGGTGGGTGAAGAAGCCAGGGATGTGAGGGAGAGGGATCAGAGGGTATGTCTGCGTCCCAAATAGCAGCCTATTATGCACTACTTTTGACCAGAGCCCTATTGGCCCTGGTTAAAAGTAGTGCACTACAAACGGAATAGGGTGCCATTTGGGATGACGCCTATGTGTTAAGTATCAGTGTTTGTCCTGGAATGTTGGCTAATTAGAAAGCTGTAGTCGTGGCTACAATTGTTTCATAAGAATTATTTGACACTGTGTGGTATAAATAACCTTATGGTCCAGCAGCACAGTGTGTTAATTTACTCTTCACAAAGTGTGTGTATGGTTGTGTATGTGTGTGTGTGGTTGTGTGTGTGTGTGTGTGTGTGTGTGTGTGTGTGTGTGTGTGTGTGTGTGTGTGTGTGTGTGTGTGTGTGTGTGTGTGTGTGTGTGTGTGTGTATGTGTGTGTGTGTGTGTGTATGTGTGTGTGTGTGTGTGTGTGTGTGTGTGTGTGTGTGTATGTATGGTTGTGTGTGTGTGTGTGTGTGGTTGTGTGTGTGTGTGTGTGTGGTTGTGTGTGTGTGTGTGTGTGTGTGTGTGTGTGTGTGTGTGTGTGTGTGTGTGTGTGTGTGTGTGTGTGTGTGTGTGTGTGTGTGTGTGTGTGTGTGTGTGTGTGTGTGTGTGTGTGTGTGTGGTGTGTGTGTGTGTGTATGTAGAAGTCTGCAGTGGAAATGCAATAGAGGGACACCAGATGGTGCTGTGTTGTGTGAGCAGTGAGCACATCCACCATCATCGTATTATGTTGTTGCACCCTGAATGTATCCATGTGTACTTTCACAGGAGGGGACAACCTGGTTAAACTGCCGTAAGCAACCCATAAGCAACTCTTACTACTAACTAACTAACTAACTAGCAATAGACACTCTTCAAATTCAACATTTTATAGTTTTGTGTTCCTTGACTTCGATAATCCTGGTATAATAATTAGTGTATAACAACAACGGGTCTAGGAATAGATCATGTGTCTGTGGGGCTCAGACAGGGTGATTAGAGCAATCAGTGTGTGTGTGTGTGTGTGTGTGTGTGTGTGTGTGTGTGTGTGTGTGTGTGTGTGTGTGTGTGTGTGTGTGTGTGTGTGTGTGTGTGTGTACCCTAGTAAACACCAACCCAGATAATCCACAGACAGACACCAAGGAGAGGAAAACATAACAAGAACTAGATTGTGTCATTTTTGAGCCTCCTTTCTTTCTCAGCCAGCAGGTCCAGATATTACAATTGCTGAATGACAGGGGGAGTTTACAGCACAAGTCTGTTTATTAGCATCAACACTTCATTAGAACAGATCACATCGATAACCCTCACTAAGTATAAATAAACACAGGGAAATCCCCTATTAAATACATGATTCCATCTCACATTTTTTGGGAATAGCCCTGCCTGTAATTTATTGAATAATTGTCCATAAATGGGGAAACCATAAGTGCAAAAAGAAAAGAAGCATCACTAAGGGTTTTCTTGAAAGATTGATAAATACGGTGGAATCTCAATTAGGCTTTGGAGGGGAATGCAGATATTAAATATTTGGTCAAGAATCTAATTAGCCAGAGGTAATTAAACAGTCTCACACTAGGTCATTAATCTTTTCCGTGGACCTTTGATGTTTTGCATACTGTCTTGCAGTCATGAATAAAATTCCTAACGCTTTGCTTTGTGGTGTTTTATCATCGCCAGATGATTTTTGTGTGTGTGCAAGAGCACAAGAGCAAAGTCTCAACACATCACAAGGGCTCTCTCTCTCCCTCTCTCTCTCCTCTTGCTCTCTCCACAGTTAATTTACTTTTTGTGCATATTACATTTAAAGTTGCACTGTCCCCTCTTTTTTTGGAGGCACAATTACAGCGGCAGATCAAATTAAATTATTCTGCAAGCACAGCTTGTTTGGAGTGTAAAACATCGACGGGCGGGCGGGCGCGCGGCAGTGGGCACCAGAGTGTGTGGCGTGTCAACGCCTCAGAAAAGAAGGGACGAGAGAAAAAGAGAAGAACTGAATTGTGTGGCCATTGTGTCCCCTATAATTAAACTCTACAATCAGTCCATCTCAAACCAGTCATGCCATAAATATGAAAGAGATGAGCTTCAGTTCTTTATACGTTATACAGTAGCAGGGTAGTCTATAGTCTGGACTCATCAGTGGCAGTTGTAACCCTTTGACCACGGCTTCAACAACAACAGTTACTACTGCTACAGTGCCTGTGCATGCCTGCGTGCACATGCAAGTGTGTGCTAGGGTGTGCGCTTGTCTGTACATGCATGGGTCTGTGTGTGTGTGCATGTATGTGTGTCTGCGTGCATGTGTGTGAGAGAGACACAGACAGGAAGTGAGTGACATTAATGCACAGCTATCATAGTGAGATGGTGTACGTGGTATAGAGAGACGGGCAGCCGTTACCGAAGGACGACATGCCTCAGATATAACACAACAGACGAAAGGAAAGGGCCATGGGTGGCTTGCATTAACCATGAGGCGAGTAGGTCACAAGGCAAGACAATATTGTTTGATGTCTTTTGTCTCACATTCATTTATATTGTTCACATTCCAAGCATATGAACATATTTGATTTATTCAACCTTTATTTTACTTTGAAGTTTCCTTTGAAAAAACACTTTGAAAACAAGAACTGCAGATACAATATGGTTGTTAAAGAAATCGGAGATACAGTATAGAGGACAAATTGGGTTCTGTAGATTGGAATCACTCTCTGAAAATCCCACTCTCTGAAACTCCCACTCTCCATCTCTCTCCATCCTCTTCACTGTCATTGAAAAAACTGAAGTGGTTGCCTGGAGGTCTATTTTTACTCCTGACTGAAAAAGAAAAAGCCTCCTTTTTCACCTCATGTTGTAGCACGACATAGGAACTCTCGCTCCCCACTGTTAAAAATCCCCCAAATTTTGGTTCCCCTCTTTTGACCAGAGCCCTTCTTTTGACCCGGGCCCAACGTGCACTAGATAGGGAATAGGCTTCCATTTGGGACGTGGACAGAGAGAAAAAAATAGAAGATATTCAGAGAGAGCACTGATGCCAAACATGCCACCTCACAGCTCCCAGTCAACTCAGAGGTCACAGTCAGAGCAGCTGGGCATGGGAGAAGCGCTCAATTCTAGAACCATTATATCATTTCCTGTTCTGTTTCCTGTCAGCCGGAGCTGCCAAAAAGGCCTTTTAATGGGCAATTTCCACAGGGCATAGGGAGGAAACCAAGAGGGAGAGCTTAAAAGTTCTTTATGCGGTAGGGAAGGAGGGAGAGAAAAATGCAGTTATGGGAATCGTACCGAAGGGACTTTAGATTTACATGTTGGGATCATGTCAGGGGTTGGTTATGAAGAGAGAGAAAAAGGGTGAAAGACACAGGATGGTTATCAAACTGAAAGATAACCATGTTACTGTACTGTCTCTGGTACACTTCAGTACCGTCTTGCATACACAGTACTGTACGTACAGTACAGTGAGTTCATTGGAGAAGCCTCCTAACTTGCAATCCATCACCTCCTTCTTCTTCCCCCTCTTTACCTCTACCCAGAGAAGTGTGGGTTGTTGTTTGTAGGAGAGCCCCCTGGCCACTCTTTGTCACTATCCGCCTTTTCTGAAGTGTCTGAGAGAGAGAGAGAGAGAGAGAGAGAGAGAGAGAGAGAGAGAGAGAGAGAGAGAGAGAGAGAGAGAGAGAGAGAGAGAGAGAGAGAGGAGAGAGGAGAGAGAGAGAGAGAGAGAGAGAGAGAGAGAGAGAGAGAGAGAGAGAGAGAGAGAGAGAGAGAGAGAGAGAGAGAGATCCTCAAAGCCAAGGCACATTTCATCTGCTGGCTGGCGGAGCAGAGAGAGGAAGGATATTCAGTTACCTGATAAACGGAGATTGTCGCTGAGAGCGTTAGCAGATAAAATTATTTTGAGAGCGAGCACAATGGCAGAGGTGCTTATGTTAATCCTCTCACTTTAAAAAGGAGCAGCAAATAAGATAAGCTCCTGCCTCAAGGTAGAAGGCCTCCGTTTTGTGTGTGTCGGGGCCGCTGCATTCACTTCACCCATTGGGTGACGACTCCTTTAGCAAATACTGTCCAAGTATGTGTCATGAGAATTTGCATAATTCACACCTACTCCACACGCTACACGGTGACAGCATTGTAAACCCCCCCCCCCCTGAGCCCCCACAGACAACATCTTCTTCTCCTTCGCAGCACAGGGAACAAACACAACAACAGCGTTACCCCTTTAAGTCTAAACTTTCTCTCTTCTCATACCTTGCATCCACACTTTTGTGTGTTGACTTAAAATGGATGATATAATACTGAGATAGACTCAAATCTGGTATTCCTATTCTGTGTGTATTTGTCACATTCAGGAAACCTGGGGGAGGGAGTCTCATGAAACCTTATCAGGTTTGACTTTCAGGGGGCTTGTAATTCTGTGATCCACGTATGCACACGCACGCGCACACACACCTATTAGCAGCCAGCCACTGTCTGATGCACTTTCTTCCCTTAGCAAACGCTCCGATGATAGTCTGTTAGGAGTCGTAATTAAATGTGCTTGTTAAACAATAGCTCCTAATGAGGAACACAACACTTCTAAACAATGAGATCTGATTAAACTAAGACGCTATACTGGCTGATGAAGATAAATGAAGGTGCAAGAAGAACAAGGAGGAGAGGAGAAAATCAGGCAGGTTTTTGTGGGTGTTAGGATACTTTTTCCAGCATGGCATGATTTCAAGGCTTTGACCAAAATGACCATTGTGACATACAGAAGGGTGATATTGTAGCTATGGTGGAATGAACCACTGTTATATGCAGGTAAATAAATCCACATCTGCCTATTTTTCTGTAAGTTCAAACATATTCCATCTTTTGTGGGGGGAAAAGTCCATAGAAATGGGGCTCTTTTGTTGCATTCCTTAGAAAAGTAAAAGCCCTAAATATGTTTTGAATTATTCTGGAGCTGTACAGTATAAGGTACATTACACGCAGCAGCAGTGACCTGACATAGCTTAAAAGTACTTTTGAAAAGCCATTGAAATACCGAGAGGGTGGGGAAATTGAAGGAGGGCTAAGATAAGAGGAGTCCTGTAGAACATAATTATATGTTTTATTACCGGGTGTAAAGCAATTGAAAGGAGTGTATTCAACCTGAGATTCAAGCATAGCGAGTTCAGGAGTTCTGAAAAAAAAGAGAATACTCCTTTTTAAATGGCGGAAAGGAGGGGAAACCCTGAATAAAGTAGCTAGCTAAGGTCATATAATAATCTTATCATAATTATTTTATTTGGGAGCAGACTAGGCTCCTGCAAGCTTTTACCACAGGGATCAGGATTATGGTCCATCTTGTTCTGGTGGAGGTTGGGGAGAAGAACCAGGGAACCAGCGTCCATGTTAGGCACTTAATCCCTCGGTGTGTTTCAATAATATCTCCTTTCTCCTGAAGTGTGCACCCGTTCACTACTTCCCACAAATCTAAACGCATTGGATTAGTGGAGGCATGGACTAGTGGAATTTTCCACCATATTTCTTATACCAGTCATTTCCTTTCAAATCAGTGAAGTTGACAAGTTCATACTTCGCGAGGCAGGAGAGATAATTGGGAAATAACCACTATCTGCTCCCCATCCAGCGGCCATGCACTGCAGCTGACCCTGTGGCTGACCCTGTGGCTGACCCTGTGGCTGATCCTGTGCTTCCAAAAAACCCTATTGTAGACCTTATCTTCATGAATTCTCACATTCAGTGATTAGAACATTTACACTTCATTATTTTTTAAAGAAAGTTGATTTAATTGATTCATTCATACAGTTGAAGTCGGAAGTTTGCACGCACTTAGGTTGGAGTCATTAAAACCACTCGTTTTTCAACCACTCCACACAATTCTTGTTAACAAACTATTGTTTTGGCAAGTCGGTTAGGACATCTACTTTGTGCATGACACAAGTAATTCTTCCAACAATTGTTTACAGACAGATTATTTAACTTATCATTCACTGTATCACAATTCTAGTGGGTCAGAAGTTTACATACACTAAGTTGACTGTGCCTTTAAACAGCTTGGAAAATTCCAGAAAATTATGTTATGGCTTTAGAAGCTTCTGATAGGCTAATTGACATCATTTGAGTCAATTGGAGGTGTACCTGTGGATGTATTTCAAGGCCTACCTTCAAACTCAGTGCCTCTTTGCTTGACATCATGGGAAAATCAAAAGAAACCAGCCAAGACCTCAGAATTAAAATTGTAGACCTCCACAAGTCTGGTTCATCCTTGGGAGAAATTTCCAAACGGCTGAAGGTACCACGTTCATCTGTACAAACAATAGTACGCAAGTATAAACACCATTGGACCACGCAGCTGTCATACCGCTCAGGAAGGAGACGCGTTCTGTCTCCTAGAGATGAACGTACTTCGGTGCAAAAAGTGCAAATCAATCCCAGAACAACAGCAAAGGACCTTGTGAAGATGCTGGAGTACAAAAGTATCTATATCCACAGTAAAACTAGTCCTATATCGACATAACCTGAAAGGCCGCTCAGCAAGGAAGAAGCCACTGCTCCAAAACCGCCATAAAAAAGCCAGACTACGGGTTGCAACTGCACATGGGGGAAAAGATTGTACTTTTTGGATAAATGTCCTCTGGTCTGATGAAACAAAAATAGAACTGTTTGACCATAATGACCATCGGCATGTTTGGAGGAAAAGGGGGAGGCTTGCAAGCCGAAGAACACCATCCCAACTATGAAGCACGTGGGCGGCCCTGTTGTGGGGTGCTTTGCTGCAGGAGGGACTGGTGCACTTCACAAAATAGATGGCATCATGAGGGAGGAAAAGTATGTGGATATATTGAAGCAACATCTCAAGACATCAGTCAGGAAGTTAAAGCTTGGTCGCAAATGGGTCATCCAAATGGACAATGACCCCAAGCATACTTCCAAAGTTGTGGCAAAATGGCTAAAAGACAACAAAGTCAAGGTATTAGAGCGGCCATCACAAAGCTCTGACCTCAATCCTATAGAAATTTGTGGTCAGAACTGAAAAAGCGTGTGCGAGCAAGGAGGCCTACAATCCTGACTCAGTTACACCAGCTCCGTCAGGAGGAATGGGCCAAAATTCACCCAACTTATTTTGGGAAGCTTGTGGAAGGCTACCCGAAACATTTGACCCAAGTTAAACAATTTAATAGCAATGCTACCAAATACTAATTGAGTGTATGTAAACTTCTGACCCACTGGGAATGTGATGAAAGAAATAAAAGCTGAAATAAATCATTCTCTCTACTATTATTCTGACATTTCACATTCTTAAAATAAAGTGGTGATCCTAACTGGCCTAAGACAGGGATGTTTTACTCTGATTAAATGTCAGGAATTGTGAAAAACTGAGTTTAAATGTATTTGCCTAAGGTGTATGTAAACTTCCGACTTCAACTGTATATAAATCACTTTGTCTCTTTTTTGCAAAAGTTTAGCGCTTATTCACTTTTCACATCTGAGTGTACGTGGCCAAAGTTTACTTGAGAGTTGAAATCTGTAGTGCAAATACATTTTTTATTGTGTGATTATTTATTATTTCCGCTCTATCTGTGTAATTTGAATGTCAGAGTTGCTTACCTTTCTAGTTTCCGTCTCTTTTAGAAAAACGGGTCAACAGACTGTATGGAGCTCGGCTGGCACAGGGAGAGGTTTCCAACCGTTGACAAAGTACATCCGTCTTTTTACGTTGGCAGAACATCAAAGGAGATTTCTGTTTCCCCCTCATGTGAGAGGTGTGTTCCTCATTGTTCAGTTTGAGGACTGCATTCCAAATTGCGCCCTATTGTGCCCTATTCCCAGAAGGCGCTGGTCAAAAGTAGTGCACTATTTAGAGAACAGTGTGTCATTTTGGGACAAAACCAAAATGGCTATGTTTACACCAGAAGCCCAATTCTGATCTTTTTTCCACTAATTGCTATTTTGACCAATCACATCAGGTCTTTTCAAAACAGATCTTTTTCAGAACGGATCTAATTGGTCAAAAGAACGATTAGTAAAAAAAATATTAGAATTGGGCTGCCTGTGTAAACACAGCTAATTTAGATTTAGTTTAAACTCAATAGCTTTTCGTTACATTAAGTAAAAAGTAAATATGAAACATCACGAAAATACTTGATGATATACAGTATACAGTACTGTAGCTTATACAGTTGTGTCAGTGAAATGAGCCTCTTGGGAGCTGCAACCTACTAGAGAACTACAAATCAGACATAAGCTACAGTATATAGTACATTTCTGTACTGTATCATTCAAGGGTTATTTCAAATAATATGTTTCTCTTTGAAATACTGTTTACGCACAGATCTAACTCCCACACGACCTCTGTGCGGTACATGAAAGTTGAGAAGCACACAACGTGAGAGAAGTTATGTCCAGACTGATCAAAGTCATTAATCCCAATGCGATGTATGTTAAAGGTGATAACATTGCTTGTGTGAGTTCTGTGTCCTTTTCTGCCTGTGTCCTTTCACAGCTCTTGTCAGAAGAGCTTCCCACCGTCCGTCAAAAAACGTCCCCAACCAGAGACCACAGTCAGTCCACAGCCAGTCCGCATCCTAAGCCGTAAACACAGTGGTTTTCCAAATGGTAATTAAACAGAATAATTATTTCTCTGAGGTTACAGTACAAACAAACAGACAGCTTTTTTTTTTTTTGGTGAGGGACGAGGAGGGGCTGGAGGCCATAGTTACAGTAGGCCTAATAATATCTTCCCTGGGACTTAATTCAGTGGCTTTCTGAAGCGCTAGATTCTACTTTATTATCTCTGTCCACAGCCCTGGCCCTCTCTCCCCGCGCTGCTTCCCCCCTCGTTGCAGCGTCAATCCTGCTGGCTCGCCCCGGCCCCGGGATCCCTCTGTTCTCCGCTCAAGTTTTCACCACATGAAAGTGGGATCCCCCACTGAGAGAGAGTCCGTAACGTGGCCTGTGGATGTGACTCTCTACCTTTTCACTCAGCAAACTTTCCCCTGACCTAATTTAGCTACAAATTAAATCCGAGAAGACACTTCATTATTTATACATTTTTTAGGGTGAAAAAATGTAAGATTTAGAAATAGGAATGAAACGTGTACTGTACTGCATTCGGTTTGAAGGGTTAGTACTCAATAGTAGGCCAGCACAGATAGAGTTTCAATGTTGTGAGGAAAGTGGAGATGGTACACTAAATACACAAAAGTATGTGGACACCCCTTTAAATTAGTGGATTCGGCTATTTCAGCCACACCCGTTGCTGACAGGTGTATAAAATCAAGCAGACAGCCATGCAATCTCTATAGACAAATATTGTCAGTAGAATGGCCTTACTGAAGAGCTCAGTGACTTTCAACTTGGCACCGTCATAGGATGCCACCTTTCCAACAAGTCAGTTTGTCAGATTTCTGCCCTGCTAGAGTTGCCCCGGTCTACTGTGCTATTATTGTGAAGTGGAAACGTCTTGGAGCAACAACGGCTCAGCCATGAAGTGGTAGGCCACACACGCTCACAGAACGGTGCTGAAGCGCGTGGAACGTAAAAATCATCTGTCCTCGGTTGCAACACTCACTACCGAGTTCCAAACTGCCTCTGGAAGCAACATCAGCACAAGAACTGTTCATCAGGAGCTTCATGAAATGAGTTTCCATAGCCGAGCAGCCACACACAAGCCTAGGAACACCATACTCAATGCCAAGTGTAGGCTGGAGTGTGGAGTGGTGAACCACGCTTCACCATCTCGCAGTCCGACGGACGAATCTGGGTTGATGCCAGGAGAACGCTACCCACCTCAATGCATAGTGCCAACTGTAAAGTTTGGGGAAGGAGGAATAATGGTCTGGGGATGTTTTTCATGGTTCAGGCTAGGCCTCTTAGTTCCAGTGAAGGGAAATCTTAACGCTACAGCATACAATGACATTCTAGACAATTCTGTGCTTTTAACTTTGTGGCAACAGTTTTGGGAAAGCCCTTTCCTGTTTCAGCATGATAAGCCCCCCATGCACAAAGTGAGGTCCATACAGAAATGGTTTGTGGAGATCAGTGTGGAAGAACATGACTGACCTGCACAGAGCCCTGACCTCAACCCGATCATACACCTTTGAGATGAATTGGAACGCTGACTGCGAGCCAGGCCTAATCGCCCATCATCATTGCCCGACCTCACTAATACTTTTGTGGCTGAATGGAAGCAAGTACCCGCAGCAATGTTGCAACATCTAGTGGAAAGCCTTCCCAGAAGAGTGGAGGCTGTTATAGCAGCAAAGGGGGGACCAACTCCATATGAATGTCCATGTTTTGGGAATGAGATGTTTGAGGAGCAGGTGTCCACATACTTTTGGTCATGTAGTGTATATGCTCAGTTCTCATTTTCGTTACCTCGTGACTTAAAGGGGCAATCTGGGACTCAAACAACAATTTAGTTGTCACCTCAACTCTTTTTTTATTTAAATGTCCAAAAACGGATGTTTCAATCCCAGATTTCCTGTTTAAATTCTTATTGACACAAAGATTAGTTGTTTTTCCTCAGTTTCTGTCGTTCGTATATCGCACAATGAGAACACCTGCAGGGTTAAAACAACAAGTGCCCGTTTTTTCCAGCCCCGTAGTTTCGTGAATCCACTCTATTAATGGTTAATTTGACCGATTGCCCCCGAAATCATAAAATAAATATAACATCTGCGTTCCAAATGGCAGCAGTCTATACCCTAGATAGTAGCCTGCACTACTTTTGACCAGAGCCCTATGGGTCTTGGTCAAAAGTAGGCCACTACAGAGGTAACAGGGTGCTATTTGGGACGAAGACAACTTGTCAGCCCACCGCGGGTTCAATAATGTGAAACACCTTGCCGATAAAGACCTCAGGTTTACGTTAAGACTGTTTTATGGTATATATTCATGTGTGGGCCAGTGGGACCCCAGACCATTTAAGGGGCCACATGTTTCAGGATTTTGGCTCAAATGGCACCCTATTTCCTCTATACTGCACTACTTTTGACCAGGGTCCATAGTGCTCTGGTCAAAAGTAGCCCAATACATAGGGAATAGGCTGCCATTTGGGATGCACCCTCAGTGTGGGGATTATTAGAACCAGGTACCACAGAGATATGAATCAACACAACGTGTAAAAACAAATGAAATGTCCGATTCATCGTTTGAAGAGAAATACAATTGGCGAATGACTGCAAATACAATACTACAGTTGTGAAGGAGAGTGGACGTTGACTTCGAGTGCACATGTACACACTTTTACAACACTTTTGTTTCACATGTACAGTAGGCTGAGTTTCTTTGACAGTATCACTCAGCCAGCGTACAGTGGTAGGCTACAGCGAGCTCCTGCATGGTCCTGTCTTGTCCTTGTTGTAGATTAGTGGCCTGGCTGTAACAGCTGCATGCTACCTCCTCTGGTGAACAAGAAGGGAGCAGTTGACTTCCCAAGCAGTGTCCTGTCAGTGTAAAAACCATCTCCTCTGGGATTTGCTTCTTTTCTACAAACGTGGTCGGATCTATCTAGCTACACGTGGAGAGTATTGCATATTTAATGAGATATATGTAGGAAATTGAACACCTACTGTAGAATGGTGTTGTCTCCAATTAGTACTGTAGATTGGACGAAGGTGGATGGTTACACGTGGAGAGCACTGCATATGGGACATATGTAGGAATCTGGGCCTGTATATATAAAGCATCTCTGAGCATGAGAGCTGATCTAGGATCAGTTTGACCTTTTAGATCATAATTAATAAGATTGCATGGATAGGGTGAACCTGATCCTAGATCAGCATGTGTAACACTTCCAGTAGAATACCGTGGTCTCTATCTCTAACACAGATTGGACAACATCACTAATACAAGACCATTAGAATGACTAATATAGATAATGGAATACAGCCACTCTCTATACTTAATTTACAATGAGAGCTTTTTGTTGCTTGAATAAGGAGCAGCTTCAGTTAATGACTGGGGCATTATTCTGCTTTGCTAAGCAATCCTTCAGATGTATATTTCACTGTGCTCTTTGGGTTAGTGACCCAACAGGGCCAATAGCCTAGAGGAAAACAGTGTAGTATTAGTCTTTCACATGTAGTAAACTGAACTCACTATATGTCTGCGTCCCAAATCCCAGCGTAATCCCTATTTGACCAGGGCCCATATGGTTTTAGACTATGTTTCCTGTACTGAATATGTTATCACTTTATTGTTTTGTGAATACATTTAAATGTATAGTATAGATATATGGCTATATTTTGCAGTAGATGGCTGGTAAGAGGTAATAATTAGTTCATCACAAGCTTGACTGTCATTTGCTTGTACCTACAGTTGTACAACAGGCTAGAGTAAAGTACTATAGTAACGGATTACATATCATCATCTCATGTTCTCGGTCTACATGCTCGCGTAGAGCACAGCCACAGTTGTTATCAGAAGACCTAATTAATAGATCAAGGAGGCAGAGGTGTCACGCAGAGAGAGGTAAGAGCTTTTCCAAGTTTGAGTTTTTTGAAATCTGAGTTTCAAACATACATAACACGCTCTCGCAAAAATAAAAATAAAAGAATGAAAGAGAGAGCAGTGCGATATGTAAAAGAGACAAGATCAACCATGCAGTCTTGTCGTAGCCCTGGGCAAAGAGCTGCAGACGTAACAAAGATGGCTGGGCGGATTGTCAAGAGGCATGGATAATGATAGCTTTGCATGTGGGTACAAGGAGAACATCAAGGCCGGCACAGCACAGTGCAGGACTTTAAAGGCTGTGGCGAGAGGGGTGCATGGGAGTAAAGATGGTCCTACTGGCCCCTGGTGGCCCCCTGCTTCTCTTCTGATGGCCAGGGCAGGTAACTAGGAACAAAGCAAATTAGGCAGCCCAGTGCAGCTTAGGGATCTGTTTGAAAGGTTCTACTGAAAAAAAGTTGAAGATGTATCTTGGAATGGAAAGGACAGGGAATGCGGTTACTGTAGTAGTCGGGTAGTGGCCTGATTTTGATCGGATCTGACAGATACAAGCTAGGCCTTTGGTTCGATAAAACACATTGATTGGTGTCATTATTCCCATTAGCTGTGTTAATTGATATATTGTATAGTATACAGATTAGCGAAATGGTGGTTTGATTCCATTCCAAAGCCACCCTTTGAGCAAAAGACTTAATACCTCCTGGGAGTAAAGCAGAGGGGACAAAGGCAAACAGACTCCTCTTCATAGACGATGATGAGGGTCTAGGTTCTAAAACATGGGCTTGAACTCCAGGGGGCCACCGTCGTCCTCAGTAGGGGAGCGGTTCGCCCTCGGGCCAATGGCTGAGCTGGATCACTTGAAACCCGGTCATGACAGGTCCTGATCGGCTCGACATGTCCTGAAAAGAGAGTTGACAGTCTATAGGCTGCTATGTTCAGAGGTTAACTACACCATGGAAGTTGCATTACTGGCCTATATGCCCCATGCCAGCTGTACCCAGACTACAGTACGTGTTGTCTATGTTCTACCTATGGCATGGTGACTAAACCTGAGCTCATCCATGGGCGTCTGACCACCATTTTAACTATAATGAGTCAGCAGGCAGGCAGCTCTTCAGCTCGTCAATCTACTGAAGTAAGAGACTTCTTCCATTACATCATTTAAACGCACAGACAGCTGTGTTGGGAAAACACCCTTGACACTAGTCAACATGGAGGGAAAAACATTCAGAAGCAAAAACCTGAAACAAAAAACAACCTGTGTGTGTGGAGGTGGAGGACCCAGACTGGGTGAGGTGCTCTGAGATGTTTCCTAAACTTCTAAAATCAGGGATGTTTCCTGAGTGGAGTGGTGGTGGGCCCACTGTGACGGACATCTCTCGCCGAGATGTATGGGCAAATATGGTGGACAAATAAAGGTGTCTTACTCAGGCTGTTTACCATGGAAAAAAATAGTCACAGTTCTGGCTATATATGAACTAGAAAAAAAGACCCAGTGAAATACCTTGCTTTCTCTCCCGTCTCTGGTATGGGCTTCCTCAGGGTGTGTTATGGTGGCCCAGAAGGACAAATCTTCTTAGCAGGGCTGGTGTCTATTGTATGCCAATTTAGGAAATAAACTGAAACTCTGGAAGTATATTTTAGTATACAAAAAAATATTTGCTTTATTTGTTGATGTATATACCTAAATGTATAGCTAAATTCAATGTAATATAAGTTGTTATATTTGCCACAGTAAGATCTGAATACATTTGAATAAATCATTATTTATATCAGACAGTAATAATCCACAGTGTACCCTCTGCTTTTTCCCCCTTTTCAATGTAATACCGTGATATATTTTTACCTTTACAAGGATGGATAATCATCTATTAACAGAGTTAAGACCCTGACACACAATGACATAAATGAAAAGGCGACCCCGGCCCGGGAGTGGCTGAGTGCCAAGGGGGGGGAATGGTAATGAAGCTAGCTACCATAGGCTTGTCCATTTGTCTCAGCTGTATTCAAATGATACAAGATACAGTGGAAATGATCTTAACAGATTCACTGAAGGCTCAAACGGTGGTAAATGTGACTTTTAGCTTACAGGTTAAAGAATATGGAATGCATATTTCATCAGCATTCATATAGACTGTCTATTTAGCGTTTTCTTTTTTTGCATGGGCAGTAATGGTGCACATAAGGTTGCAAAACTTTCACAAAACTTTTTTAAAAAATGGTAAAATATTGATTCATGTCACAGACAATACATAATAAGTTCAAGGATTATGAATTTGACAATAAACTGTTGAAACGGTTTAGAATTACAGTTACACAGCCAGCCCAATTCTGATGTTTTGCCCAATTACTGGCAAAACTCTGATCTGATTGGTGAAAAGACCAATTAGGGGCAAAGATCAGAATTGGGTTGCCTGTGTAATCGTAGCCTAAGTGAGTCTAAAACATGACGTGTTGTTTTAGCATGGCATCATATGTACATGTATGCATGAATGGCTTTCATAATGCATGCAAGTTTACAGAAGCCTTTCAAATTGTTTGCCTTTTGTATATGGCATGGGCCTCATTTAAAAAAAAAAAAGCATTAAAATCAAATCAAATGAAATTTGTCACGTGCGCCGAATACAACAGGTGTAGACTTTACAGTGAAATGCTTACTTACAGGCTCTAACCAATAGTGAAAAAGGTGGTGAAGGTTAGGTGAACAATAGGCAAGTAAAGAAATAAAACAACTGTAAAAAGACAGGCTATATACAGTAGCGAGGCTATAAAAGTAGCGAGGCTGCATACGGACACCGGTTAGTCAGGCTGATTGAGGTAGTATGTACATGTAGATATGGTTAAAGTGACTATGCATATATGAAAAACAGAGAGTAGCGTAAAAGAGGGGTTGGCGGGTGGTGGGTGGCGGGTGGCGGGACACAATGCAGATAGCCCGGTTAGCCAATGTGCGGGAACACTGGTTGATCGGCCGAATTGAGGTAGTATGTACATGAATGTATAGTTAGGGTGACTATGTATATATGATAAACAGAGAGTAGCAGCAGCTTAACCCTTTTGAGGATCTCAGGTCCCATGCCAAATCTTTTTAGTTTCCTGAGGGGGAATAGGCTTTGTCGTGCCCTCTTCACGACTGTCTTGGTGTGTTTGGACCATTCTAGTTTGTTGTTGATGTGGACACCAAGGAACTTGAAGCTCTCAACCTACTCCACTACAGGCCCGTCAATGAGAATGGGGGCGTGCTCGGTGCTCCTTTTCCTGTAGTCCACAATCATCTCCTTAGTCTTGGTTACGTTGAGGGATAGGTTGTTATTCTGGCATCACCAGGCCAGGTCTCTGAAATCCTCCCTATAGGCTGTCTCATCGTTGTCGGTGATCAGGCCTACCACTGTTGTGTCGTCTGCAAACTTAATGATGGTGTTGGAGTCGTGCCTGGCCATGCAGTCATGGGTGAACAAGGAGTACCTGAGGGGACTGAGCACGCACCCCTGGGGAGCTCCAGTGTTGAGGATCAGCGTGGTAGATGTGTTGCTACCTACCCTTACCACCTGGGAGCGGCCCGTCAGGAAGTCCAGGATCCAGTTGCAGAGGGAGGTGTTTAGTCCCAGGTTCCAGGAACGCTGAGCTGTATAGCATTCTCACATAAGTGTTCCTTTTGTCCAGGTGGGAAAAGGCAGTGTGGAGTGCAATAGAGATTGCATCATCTGTGGATCTGTTTGGGCGGTATGCAAATTGGAGTGGGTCTAGGGTTTCTGGGATAATGGTGTTGATGTGAGCCATTACCAACCTTTCAAAGCACTTCATCGCTACGGACGTGAGTGCTACGGGTCTGTAGTAACTTAGGCTGGTTGCCTTTTGTGTTCTTGGGCACAGGGACTATGGTGGTCTGCTTGAAACATGTTGGTATTACAGACTCAATCAGGGACATTTTGAAAATGTCAGTGAAGACATCTGCCAGTTGGTCAGCACATGCCCGCAGCCTTGTGTATGTTGACCTGTTTAAATGTCTTACTCACGTCGGCTACGGAGAGCGTGATCACACTGTCGTCCGGAACAGCTGATGCTCTCATGCATGCCTCAGTGTTGCTTGCCTCGAAGCGAGCATAGAAGTGATTTAGCTCGTCTGGTATGCTCGTGTCACTGGGCAGCTCGTGGCTGTGCTTCCCTTTGTAGTCTGTAATAGTTTGCAAGCCCTGCCACATAAGACGAGCGTCAGAGCCGGTGTAGTATGATTCAATCTTAGCCCTGTATTGACACTTGCCTGTTTGATGGTTCGTCGGAGGGCATAGCAGGATTTCTTGTATGCTTCTGGGTTAGAGTCCCGCACCTTGAAAGCGGCAACTCTACCCTTTAGCTCAGTGCAAATGTTGCCTGTAATCCATGGCTTCTGGTTGGGGTATGTATGTACAGTCACTGTGGGGACGACTTATTGATAAAGCCAGTGACTGATGTGGTGTATTCCTCAATGTCATTGGAAGAATCCCGGAACATGTTCCAGTCTGTGATAGCAAAACAGTCCTGTAGTTTAGCATCTGCTTCGTCTGACCACTTTTTTATAGACCGCGTCACTGGTGCTTCCTGCTTTAATTTTTGCTTGTAAGCAGGAATCAGGAGGATAGAGTTGTGGTCGGATTTACCAAATGGAGGGCGAGGGAGAGCTTTGTACGCGTCTCTGTGGGTGGAGTACAGGTGATCTAGAATTTATTTCCCTCTGGTTACACATTTAACATGTTGATAGAAATTACTAGCTTTCCCAACTCTGTGTAAATATTTGGGAAGAATTGGGTCACAGCTATAAAACAGATGCCTCTAGCTGTTAATTTGATACAATACGCCATATTAAGGAGAAAAGAAGAAAAAGTCAAGTTCCACTGTAGTAGTGCATTGGTTCCCATGGGACATCCTCAGAGTGATTATTAAAGAAGCAGTAACCCTGAGTTGGTGACACGTCCTCTTGATGGAAAAGGCCTTGTTTATCAATTACTTGTAACATCACAAAGATAAGGCTCGTTCGTGTACAGCGGAGGAGACGGTTCGTTTGATCTTTTCTTCAAAGGCTCTTTTTCTTGTCACAATTTCAGAGCAAAAGTAAAGGTTTGCGTAAACATATGCAGAGTATCGTTCGCCTCCGTGAAGAACGAAATAAATAAAACATTGTAAGATTCAAGAGCATGTCTGTCTTGTTTCTTCACCCTTTCTTGTTCTCGCCATTCTTTTCTTTCTTGCTTTTTTGTTGGAAGGAATATCCCTTAAGGCTTGTGTACACACTGAATAAGCCTATGTTTTGACAAACCTAGGTGGAACATAACGTAACAAGCTCTGTGCTGGCTGGCTCTGTGTTGCGTCGTCGTATTTCTGAGGCCCCTTTCTTTCGTAGCTCTTGACAGACCGCTCCCTGCCCATTTGATGTCTTCTCGACGGTCAAGGATAATAGAGCATCATGGGACTGTTGTCATCTTTGTCAATAGAACAGTCAGGGGGAGCCTGCCATATGGGATACAGCAAAATCTGTATCCCATATGGCACCCTATTCCTTATATAGTGCACTACCCTTGATAAAGGGAAAAGGGTGCCATTTGGGATGCAAACATAGGCTACCTTTGTAGCCACTGTTCCCCACTTCTCTTTTCTAGATGTGTAGGCCTCTGTCAGTTAGGTCACTTTTCAAATACTATTTCAACTAGATGTGTCCCTATAATAGCACCATGTATAAGCCAACAATTTTGACAGGCCACCCTTGACTGGCTCGCCTTTTTTTATCCTTATACTTTTGAGATTCCCCACATGTGCATTTCTCTCTCTCTCTCTCTCTCTCTCTCTCTCTCTCTCTCTCTCTCTCTCTCTCTCTCTCTCTCTCTCTCTCTCTCTCTCTCTCTCTTCTCTCTCTCTCTCTCTCTCTTCTCTCTCTCTCTCTCTCTCTCTCTCTCTCTCTCTCTCTCTCTCTCTCTCTCTCTCTCTCTTCCCCCCTCTCACCCACTCCCCTCCCTTCTTCTCATCCATGTCTTCTCAATGTCAAACAAAGCTTTGAAAAGCTACTGATCATTTTTTTTTGTTTGGATTGAATTGAACAAGATTCCTTCTTCTTTGATGTAATTAAGCTCCTGAGGGTTGATCTGAGAGCCCAAGTAAATTTTTCGAGCATTGCAGGGAGCTATCAGAACACTTCAGATGTCAGACACGCTTTCAAGCTTCACGGCACCTCATTCTAGAGCTCACATAAAAGAACAAAACAAACGGACTGCCGAGCGGGTCTAGCACCGAGAGAGCACCGGGTGAGCACCAAGTGAGCACCGAATGAGCACTGAAAGAGCGCCGAGTGAGCACTGGGCGAGCACCAAGTGAGCCCTGAGTGAGCACCGGGCCTTGATGGTTTAATAGTCCTGCTTATCTTGACGGTGGGATCCCTCAGGCCCTTTAACAACCTGCAAAATTGCCCACCTGTAGCTGGGGGACACTTTGCGATGCTTGTGTAAATCGGTCTCTGTTGAGCGAGCAACCTGTGTCACTTTCCCTCCTAACGACATGTCAGAGCTATTTACAATGGGGCCATTTACATTCAACAAGGCTAGCTGTCAGCCATCTCTGGAAAAATTGTTGACACCATTTGTATATATGGTCTGATGGTCACATGTAGGAAACGGTCTTCTGGGACGCCACATGCCTTGCAGGAGTTGACAGTGATAGAGGCATAGAGGCAAGGCTTGTCTTCCCATTATAGGAATAGATTCATACTGTACTATACCGGTCAATATGCCTAGATCGCAAAAACAAAAAGATCAAGAAAATATAGATACAGAAAACAATACGTCATTACCGCTGTCTGCATTAATAATGCTCTATGTATGTACAGTTGAAGTCGGAAGTTTACATACACCTTAGCCAAATATATTTAAACTCAGTTTTTCACAATTCCTGACATTTAATCCTCGTAAAAATTCCCTGTCTTAAGTCAGTTAGGATCACCACTTTATTTTAAGAATGTGAAAAGTCAGAATAATAGTAGAGAGAATGATTTATTTCAGCTTTTATTTCTTTCATCACATTCCCAGTAGGTCAGAAGTTTACATACACTCAATTAGTATTTGGTAGCATTTCCTTTAAATTGTTTAACTTGGGTCAAACGTTTCGGGTAGCCTTCCACAAGGTTCCCACAATAAGTTGGGTGAATTTTGGCCCATTCCTCCTGACAGGGCTGGTGTAACTGAGTCAGGTTTGTAGGCCTCTTTGCTTGCACACGCTTTTTCAGTTCTGACCACACATTTCTATAGGATTGAGGTCAGGTCTTTGTGATGGCCACTCCATACCTTGACTTTTTTGTCCTTTAGCCATTTTGCCACAACTTTGGAAGTATGCTTGGGGTCATTGTCCATTTGGAAGACCCATTTGCAACCAAGCTTTAACTTCCTGACTGATGTCTTGAGATGTTGCTTCAATATATTCACATAATGTTCCATCCTCATGATGCCATCTATTTTGTGAAGTGCATCAGTCCCTGCAGCAAAGCACCCCCACAACATGATGCTGCCACCCCGTGCTTCACGGTTGGGATGGTGTTCTTCGGCTTGCAAGCTTCCCCCCTTACCTCCAAACATAACGATGGTCATTATGGCCAAACAGTTCTACTTTTGTTTCATCAGACCAGAGGACATTTCTCCAAAAAGCATGATCTTTGTCCCCATGTGCAGTTGCAAACCGTAGTCTGGCTTTTTTATGGCGGTTTTGGAGCAGTGGCTTCTTCCTTGCTGAGCGGCCTTTCAGGTTATGTCGAAAAAGGACTCGTTTTACTGTGGATATAGATACTTTTGTACTTGTTTCCTCCAGCATCTTCACAAGGTCCTTTGCTGTTGTTCTGGGATTGATTTGCACTTTTAGCGACAAAGTACGTTCATCTCTAGGAGACAGAACGCGTCTCCTTCCTGAGCGGAATGACGGCTGCGTGGTCCAATGGTGTTTATACTTGCGTACTATTGTTTGTACATATGAACGTAGTACCTTCAGAAGTGTGGAAATTGCTCCCAAGGATGAACCAGACTTTTGATTTTCCCATGATGTCAAGCAAAGAGGCACTGAGTTTGAAGGTAGGCCTTGAAAAACATCCACAGGTACACCTCCAATTGACTCAAATGATGTCAATTAGCCTATCAGAAGCTTCTAAAGCCATGACATAATTTTCTGGAATTTTCCAGGCTGTTTAAAGGCACAGTCAACTTAGTGTATGTATACTTTTGACCCACTGGAATTGTGATACAGTGCATTAAAATAAAATAATCTGTCTGTAAACAATTGTTGGAAAAATTACTTGTGTCATTCACAAAGTAGATGTTTACATTTACGTCATTTAGCAGACGCTCTTATCCAGAGCGACTTACAAGTACATACATTCATACTTTTTTGTACTGGCCCCCCGTGGGAATCGAACCCACAACCCTGGCGTTGCAAGCGCCATGCTCTACCAACTGAGCCACATGGGGCCATGTTCTAACTGACTTGCCAAAACTCTAGATTGTTAACAAGAAATTTGTGGAGTGGTTGAAAAATGAGTTTTAATGACTCCAACCTAAGTGTATTGTATCGGAATTCTTCGTCCTCCTCTGACGAGGAGTAAGAAATGTCGGACCAAGATGCAGCGTGGTGAGTATCCATTTGAATAGGAATCCTTGAAACAAACAAAATAACGAAATAAACGAACGAAGACGAAACAGTCCCGTAAAGTGACAAACCAAACACAGGAACACAGTAACAGGAACAATCACCCACAACCCACAATACAAAACAGGCTACCTAAATATGGTTCCCAATCAGAGACAACGACTAACACCTGCCTCTGATTGAGAACCATAACAGGCCAACACATAGAAATAGACAAACTAGACATACAACATAGAATGCCCACTCAGATCACACCCTGACCAAACAAAACATAGAAACATACAAAGCAAACTATGGTCAGGGCGTGACATCTATGTAAACTTCCGACTTCAACTGTATTTACAATAATACAGTGGATTAGTAATCTGTTACACGACCAATCAATGTACCACTCATAGATGCATGCCTACACGGTAGTACACAGAAGGTAAGCAAGTTCAGGGTCGCAATTCAATCACTGAGGAGGGAGAAGTTAGGAGGAAAGGAAGATGGGTGGCATTAGTAGGAGAAAGAAGACAGTTGCTCTCAGCCTCTAACTGTGTGAATAAAACAATAAGCTCTCTCTATTAGCCAGTTGAGAAAGGTTTGACGTGTCATCCAAACACTAGGCTTTCATCTTCCACATTATTAAACTGTCACAGTGCTTAACTTTAAATTAAGGTGACACTTCAGTAACTTGGGTGTCACTAATAGCTCCGTGGCGACCTGCTAATAGAACTCGAGTGTGAGGAGGACGTTTGCTTTAACTAAAACCTTAGCTGTCAGATTACTTGTGACATCTTAAACTTTTCTACATTAACATGACACTTGGAACAAGTGCAGTTTGAAGGAAAAAGCCACAGCGATTCGAGGGAATGTGAAGGGTATTGTGGCTTACAGGGTGGCGTCTTAGGTCTTGTCATAAA